>NW_007253335.1:165867-196084 GCF_000164805.1 Carlito syrichta
GGCAATCCACTCACCTCAGCCTCCCAAAGGCGCGGGATTACAGGCTGAGCCACTCGGCTAGTTATTTATGTTCTAAGAAATCTGTCAGCCAACTAGGAACAATATATGGTATTTATCAAAACCTACCATATTTACCATACTAAATGGAGGAGTAGCATAAGCATTGATGTTAAAATAGTTAAGAATTGGAAGGGAAAAAACAAAATTATACTTACAGAAGATGTCTGTGTCTGACTATACAGAAAATCGTAAAGATTCTACAGTCTATCAATCTATAAATCTATTTATTTGTCAATCTACTATTAGCACTAATCAGAATTCAATAAATTGCTGGATATAAGAATAGCAGTATGTAAAAAACCAATAGCATTTCCATATACTTGTAATAAATGAAAATATAGTATTCATAAAAGTCTAAAGACCTATATTCGGTATAAGAATACATATTAGCCTAAAAACATATAGAAATGAATCTATCAAAATATATGCAGGATAGTTTTAGAGGAAATTACAGAAAATTATTAAAAATCATGAAAGAAAACAAAGAAGACCTGATTTAATGGGGAAGTAGAGGGACATAGTAGGGAATATTCAGGATTGTTAAAATGTCAATCTTATCAAATTAATCTATACGTTCAATATCATTCTAATCAAAAATATCCAAATGAATTTTTCATGGGCCTTGAGAGCTGATATGCAAATTCACACAGAAGCAAAGGATCATAGTTAAACAAGATAATTTTTGTAGAGAGACTAGTTAGGAAAGTTTGCATTCCCACATAGCAAAACTTTTAAGAATATGGACATTAAATGGTAACAGATCATGAAAGAGCATAAAGACCCCAGAAACACAACCATGCCTATATAGAAATGTAATAAGGACAGTATAGCATTACAAACTAGTGAAGGAATTATGGGTCTTTTAATGAATTTGGTGGTAGAATTGCTATCCCATATGGACAATTTAAATTATCACACAACATACAAAAAAATATGCTCTAAGTTGAAGAAAGAACTCAATGTGAAAAAGTAAAATTGGCTGGGCATAGTGGCTCATGCCTGTAATCCCAGGACTTTGGGAGGTAGAGGTGAGAGAATTGCCTGAACTCAGGTATTCAAGACCAGACTGAGCAACATGGTGAGACCTCATCTCTACAATAAATCATAAAATTAGCCAGGCATGGTGGCATACGCCTGTAGTTTCCGTTACTTGGAAGGCTGAGGTAGAAGGATTGCCTGAGACCAGCAGGTCAAGACTGCAGTGGCTGTGAGCATGCCACTGAACCTGGGCGATAGAGTGAGACTCTGACTTGAAAGAGAGAGAGAGAGAGAGAGAGAGAGAGAGAGAGAGAAAGGAAGAGAGGGTGGGAGGGAGGGAGAGAGAGAGAAACACAGAATAAATAAAGAGAAGAGGTAGGGAAAATATTATTCAAAAGCCAAATTACAAGGCATGAGGAAAATATTTGATAAATTTGACTTTATTTTTAAAAATTATACAAAAGTATATTTAACTATAAAAGAAATGCATATGTGTATATGCAAACATATATTTTAACAAATAATACAGTAGGCAATTCAAACGAGAAAATCATAAAAAGAATTTAAAAAATATAACCGGTAAAACCAATAAAATAAGAAGCCTAAAAAACAATAATAGCTAATAAATAAGCCAAGAGGAAGAACATGAATGAATGAACATAGTGTACAACACTGTATTCCTTCACAGTCACAGTTGCAATAGCATCAGTGTACTTGGCATTCAGCTGCTATCACTTGATGATACAAAACATAAAGACACTGAAGAAATTGTGTCTCAATTTTGCTGCCGCTATTTCTTTATGTACCAATCTGAATATCAAATTCACATCACAGAAACTTGAGTGGTAGTAGCACAGACTCAGTCTAAAGCTGAAGATGCAAATGCCCATCAATTATACTTTTATTTATATTCTCTAGAGAAAAATCTCAGATACACACACAAGGAGATATGTACAAGGATGCCAATTGCAGCGTACTTTGTAACAGTAAAAACTTCAAAAAAAAGCATCAATATCATTCATCAGAGAAATGTAAAAATCAAGCGTATATTCAAATAATGGAATACCACATGCCAATTAAATTGAATGAACTAAAGCTACATAAATTAACAGAGGTAACTTTTAGCAATCTAATGTTGATTTTTTTAAAAGTTGCAGAACAAAGTTGCAGAACAAAAGAGATTATATAAAGTTTTTAAATATACATAATGCTTATGTAGAATCATTTATGGACACATATGTACATAATCATATATATACAATATAGATGCATATAATTATATAACTATGAAGATACAGACTTTATATAAACTATGTTTTTTTAAGAAGGAAACCAAGGGTTAGTTCTCTCTCCAGGGCAGGTAGATGTACTTTGCTCCATGAGATTACCCAAGGATGCTGACTGGCAGGGTGGCTCTGCTGTCTTCACATGAAGCCTCCAAGGTTGTTTCAGTAACCCCATTTCCAGTTAGAAAGAAGGAAGAAAGTCAAAGGGCAAACATCTTTAGGGAGGTAACCTGGAGTTGCATCATCACTTCCACTTTCTTGCAATTATCCCTAATGTAGTCATGCCTTGCTGCATGGGAGGCTGGGAAATGTAGCCGATTTGTGTGGCCACATGCCCAAGGATCAAATAAATCCACAGAAAGAGTAAATAAGGTGCTGGGGCCCCACTAGCTATCTTAGCCACAATAATAAAAATATAAAATCAGGCATAAAAATGAGAATGTGATCTCCAAGAAGAAGAGAAGGATGAGAGATGAGGAAGGCTACACAGGAAGCTTTAAAGTTGATGTTTCAAAAAATAACTATTACAAATCTGCCAAAATGCTAGAATCTCTTACATCAGGGTGATGGATATGAAAGTACCCGTTGCATTCTTTTTGTAGGCTTGAAATATTTCATAATATAAGTAAACAAATACCCTTTGAGTGCCTTTAGTAGGAGAATAATAATATGCAAAAAGGCAAATAGGTAATAATGTTTACAAGAAGAGTAGCTGCAGTTGCTGTATAATACAGTTCTCATCTACATTCAGTGTTTGCCAAATATATTTTAACAAATAAATGTACAAAACAGGCATTGCAGTCTTTCCAAATAATGACCCATTTTATTTCCAAATAAAATATCTTAGATATTTTTAAAATGCTGACATTCAGCTAAACTCTGGCTTCTGCTGAGGTTCTTAAAGTGCTTCTATAGCTTTGCCTTCTCAGTGAATCTGAGAAAGCTGAACTGCCCTAAGGCCACCCTTAGATACTTGGCTGCACCGCTCTGTCTGTGGGAGGGTTGCTTAAAAGGACTGTAAACAAAGAGGCTTAAAGGTAGAGAACTAAGGGGATCTAAGAAAAGAAACCTATCTAGTCATAGGATTTATTTAAAGAGGACAAATCACTCACCAAATCAAGTACATACGTCATTTTCTCTAACTAGATCCAATTCATAAATTTTAATCGAAAGGGAAGATTTGCACAGCCCCATCATCAGTACTAGGTTTTTCATAAGAAATCAATAAGCAGGCAAAAAAATGCATATCTTTAATTTACTATATTATAATCAGTAAAATGCAAGCTTTTAAACCAGCTATAAATTTTAATTATGAAAATACTTATTTAGATTTAGAAGGATTACAAAATGCCTGGGGAGGTAAGACTCATAAACCAACAGAAACTGTGTTGATCACTACTACACAACTGCCCCAACATATGAATTGTACATGACATAGTATATGAATATCTACGTTAGCAAACACATTACTTGATGTGTTATGATTGTGTATTTTTAAATAAGCAATATATAAGTAAAATGTATATTTAGTACCTATATGCATCTACAGTTTTTGTATCTATATCTTATATAGTTATAAATTTTATATTTCTTCATTTTATATAGGGGTAGCTGTCTCTATCGCAATGTCAAATTCCACACAAATAAATCATTAATATTGTGGGCTGGGCCAGACGCAGTGACTCAGTCTGTAATCCCAGCACTTTGGGAGGGCGAGATGAGAGGATTGCGTGAGCCTGGGAGTTTGAGACCACCCTGGGCAACTTGGTGAGACCTCATCTCTACAATAAATCACAAAAAAAAGTCTAGATGGGCATGGTGGCATGCGTCTGTAGTTCCAGCTACTTGGAAGGCTGAGGCTGAAGGATTGCCTAAGCCCAGCAGTTCGAGGCTGTGGTGGCCGTAAGCATGGCGCTGCACTCCAGCCTGGGCGACAAGAGTGGAACTCCAACTAAAAAAAAATAGATTATGGGCTGAATAAAAGTTGTTGGCCGGGCACGGTGGCTCAAGCCTGTAATCCCAGCACCTTGGGAGGCCGAGGAGAGTGGATTGCCTGAACCCACAGGTTCAAGACCAGCCCCGGCATATTGGTGAGACCTCATCTCTACAACAAATCAAAAACTAGCTGGGCGTGGTAGCGCACACCTGTAGTTCTAGCTACTTGGAAGACTGAGGCGGAAGGATCGCCGGAGCCCAGCAGGTCGAGGCTGCGGTGGCCGGGAGCGTGCCACTGCACACCAGTCTGGGTGGCAGAGTGAGACTCCAACTCAAAAAAGAAAAACAAGTTGTTATTGTTGTTGTTGTTTTCAAAAAGATGGGAATTCTTAATTCACCTATAATTCTTGCCTTTTGTATGAAGAATTAATATGATGTCTTAAATGTGATGGGTGAGTTGAGAATATGATGTTATATATTTTATTATAAATATAGCCCTGAATTGCTTAGAACTGTGCTCTTCGGAGCGAGTTTTGAGAACTGATGCTAATCTGAAAACTGTCAGTGGTTGTGGTGCAGTAAGTACAGAAATTGAGAATATACCTTTAGAAACTTTTATAGCAATTGAATAATTTTATGTCTACTGAATCTAAAAGCATTATCTATTTTTAATTTAAATGTTCTAGTAATTTAGTTATATCATATTTGTATTGGTCCACAACCAATTGGAAATTCAATAACCTGCTTATCCCCACAGATAGTTTGAGAAATACTAGCTAAGAAAATCCAGTAGCTTTGACCTAAGAGCCTTAAAGTTACTAGACTGATTAATTATGTGGTAACTAGACAAGTAATGATAAACAATGTTAATAATAGTGGCTTACATTTATTTAGCATTTAATTGTTCACTAAACATCTAACTAAGTCTGGTAGGATAGAGATCATTATCCTCTTGTTGTAGATAAGGAAACTGAAACTGAAGTAAACCATCTGGCCAAGGTCACCTAGATATTAGATGACAAAACTGTAAATGGAATTTGAATCTCATAATGCTAAGTCAGTAGTTTTTCCACTATATCATCTGTGAGGGTGAAGGATATGCTGATTTGATAGAAAAATTGAAACCATGATTGTATCACTCAAATTTGAAATGAAGTTATTCATGCTGTTAAATTCGGTTGAAACTGAAAGGTCTTGGGGATACAGAGAAACAAAAATAATCTGTTCAGATCTGGGAACTTGGTCTTTTAGATTGTAGCCTTTAATCTCAAAGAGTACAAGTTTTTTTGTTGTTTTTCTTTTTTCTTTGAGTTGGAGTCTCACTCTGTTGCCCAGGCTGGAGTGCAATGGCATGCTCATGGCTACCGCAGCCTCGACCTGCTGGGCTCAGACGATTCCTCCACCTCAGCCTTCCAAGTAGCTGGAACTACAGGCACGTGCTACCACACCCAGCTTATTATTTTATTTATTGTAGAGCCAAGGTCTCACCAAGTTGCCCAGGCTGGTCTCAAACCCCTGAGCTCAGGCAATCCTCTTGCCTTGGCACCCCAAATTGCTGGGATTACAGACTTGAGTCACCGTGCCCAGCGAGTATTAGATTTTTACTTCCATTTTACTTCAGGAAGTAAAGTGTTAATATTTTGTTACTATAGCAAGTTTGAAATGTGAGAGTGAAATAGAAAGCATAAACTAGAAAAAAAAAACACGCTTTTTCATTGATACATAATAGATGTACATATTTTCAGGTTACATGTGATAACAATACATTCATATGATTTGTAAAGATAAAATAAATATAATTGGCATATCCATCACCTTAAATATTTATCTTTTCTTTATGCTAGAAACATTCAAGTTATTCTCTTCTAACTATTTTTAAGTATGCAATAGATTATTGTAAACTATTGTCACTCTACTGATCTATCAAACCCTAGGTCTTATTCCATCTATCAAAACTAACTTCAGAAAGCATGTTTCAGTCAATGCTGTCTAATAATGCTTTGTATGGCTATTTAAATTTAAATTAATTAAAATTAAATTAGATTAAAAATTCAGTTTTTCAGTTACATTGGACCCAATCTACACGTGGCTAGTGGTTACCATATTAGACCACAAAGCTATATAATATTTCTGTCACTGTAGAAAATTCTACTGGACGATGCTGTTATAGTTTTTGTTCAGAGGGACTCATATCTTTAAAAAAAATTAAAGTGAAAAAGATAAAGAAATTAAAATCGGGAGTCTTCTACAATAAGGAAAATCTAATTGTATGTATCTAACAATTATTTTCAAAATTAAATCATTTCATACACTGTAGCTGATCAGTTAAGGTAGTGAAAAGAACCTTATCCTAAATTTAATAGCTATGGATTAGCATAGAACATAAAGCTTGCATTGGAAAACTTCTAATTTTGAAACAAATTTATCATGAAGGTAAATAACACGGTTGTAATTAAAAGAAGAAGAAATATAAGTAATGGGCAACTAAGGAGAACTAAAAGAAACATTCCATGACTCTCTCAGAGTTTATAGCAATGCCAGCATAGCAAATCAGAAAATTATGCTCAATGACACAATTAGGACACATTGAAATTGTGGTAGAGTAACCTTATCACTTGATAATAGAAATTAGAAATGCAGAGTAGAAAGTCTTGAACAATAAGACAAAGTGAGTCTTTTACAGCAAGCAAATCAACCACGATTTAAAGTCCAGGAAATGGAATGTGTTTTTAGACCCATCTCTGAAGAAAGACATATGGCCAGTATTCTAAACGCTGATTCCTAGCCAGCTGCCATGTTCAAATCCCAATGTGCATTTCAGGCAAAAGCACTGTCTCTGTTGTGCGCTGTTTTGTCTCTCACCCTGGAGAAATATGTTAGACCCACATGAAAGCGTTAAGAACTATTTTTACCCCTTCATCTTATGACCCACATCAAAGGTAGGCCAACACCTGGCTCCGCAGTGCCTTTCAAGGTAAGAGAGGCCTTCCAATGACATTGCAGGAAGAAAACAAAGCAAAAAGGAAGAGCCAAGAGGACGGACAATGCAGTCAAGAGCTGCGAGAACATATGCCCCAGTCCTGTGCCATTGATGAGAACTTGACACCTGGCCTGTTATATCTTTGATCTATATGCAAGTTCTTTTAGGAAACGGGGAGAAAGAAGGAGGAAATTATTTATATAAATTCACCCTAAAAAGACAAAATATCTTTACTTCCAAAATATCTCCTCTGAAATCAGTTGAGATAACCATAAGATTATCCACCTTTTTAGAATACTGTGTGAACAGTTTATTGGATGCTTGCTAACAGGAAGGAATTCGTCGGAAATCCAAAGATAGGTGGCAATACTGGAAGAAGGGATCACAAGTGCTTACAAGATGACAGCAGAGGGGTGTGGTGGAGGGAGCACAGGTTCCAAAGACGGGGAACCTGTGTTCAAATTGAGCCTGGGCCTCTTCCTGGCTCCATGGGAGGAGTTGATGACATTCGAACAGTTATGTTACCTATCTTGCAAAAAAAGAGCTAAACAATGTGGAAGAATAAAAATAATTTTTAGAAAATTCCAAGTTGCTACTGTTGGGAATCAATGGAAAGGAAATAAAAAGCCAAAGAAAGCCTACTGATATTAAAAATAACAGTTTTACATACTCGTTAGCAAATTATTCCAAGAACGAACGGGAAGGGTAATACAAAAAATCAAGTTGGCTCCAGACTAACATCCAAAGGCAATTGAGTCTAACTGCAAAAATGTGGAAGTAAGATCTGATCACTGTGGATTAGTATTAGCAGGGGTGGTCTATGCAAATATGATCAAAGGTCAAGGGGAAAAAAATAAATGCATGGTGCAGCAGAGAATGAATGGTATAGTCTGTAGAAAACTGAAGAGGTTGCACCAGTTCAAAGGCATTTATATTTTTAAGTTTTTAAAAGCCATGTGTGCCGCACAAAACAAATCTGCTGAAAGAATTTGACCTGAGGGATGCCAGTTTGAAACCTTTCACAGAAAGCAAAGAAAAACTTCCATCTATAGACAAATTATATGCAATACAAAACAAAAAAGATCCTGTCAATCCAATCAAATTCACTTTGTGCCACAAGCGGATGAGGATCTAGGTAGAAGAACAAATGCTGCCTACCTTTTTTAAGGAAAATTGATATTACTAAATACCAGTATCATCTCACATCCTATCCATCTTGCATTAACCACAGAAAAGCATGAAGGAAGGAGTCATTAAAAGCACTCAGGGGAGGAAGGTATGGAGGGAAGAGTATGGAGCCACCATACAAATATCCCAAACCTGGAACAATGGTAAAAGTGACCTTAGAAACAGGAAAACATCATGAAAACACAGGGGAGAATACCTTGCCTAGAAGGGAGGGGAGTAAATACTTTATTTTCTTCTTCTCACTTTATCCAATTGGGTAAATCGACTGGATTGAAATTTTTTTGGAGGCTGGGAGCAGTGGCTAATGCCTATAATTCCATCACTTGGGGGGGGTCAAGGTGGGAGGATCGTTTGAGCCCAGGAGTTCCAGACCATCCTAAGCAACATAGTGAGACATTGTCTCTACCAAAAAAAAAAAAAAAAATTCTGGGCATGGTAGCACAAGCCTGTAGTCCCAGCTACTTAAGAGACTGAGACTGAAGAATTGCCTGAGCCCAGGAAGTTGAGGATGCGGTGAGCCAACCTGGATGACAGAGCGAGACCCCAACCAAAAACAAAAACAAAAGCAACAACAAAAAGAACTTTAATAGGAGCATTAGAGGAAGCTGTACCTTTTTGATCTTTCTGCTTTTGTAGCTTTAAATCTTTTAACCTGTGAGCTTTCAGAGTTTTATCTTTTGGAGTTGAAGACCTTTGGGGATCTTTTGGACCTTTGACTATATTGTCGCTCCTGGACTGAGAAATACTGTTTTCCTAAAGATATAAAGCTGGAAAAAGTAGAGAACTAATCATTTATGATTGACTCTAAGCCTTAGGCTGAAGTATAATTAAATAAGTGAAAGATGCCTGTATATGTCTTTCTGAATTCTTGTAGCTGGTACTTATCATTTCTTTTGAATATCCAGCATTTGAGCCCTTTTCTAGATTTGGGAAATTCTACATGCTATGACTCTTGATGGGAGACAATGGTTCTCTGCCTAATATGGAAGCTGAATACTCTCTTTCTTAGTTTCTCTTGCAAATAGAATAAAATGTACCCAGGTTCCACTTTGATTCAGAAGTCAGTGACACAAGGAAGCAAGGACTGGAAGTTCAGTCCAGAAGTTGTAGTGGCAGCAGTGCTAGCAGCAATATCTAGTGTTTCTGATCAGTAATGGCCTCTACTGGAGATGCAGTGTCTGTGCAGTGGAGTATTCATGGGGCTAGTGACTGTTCAGACTTCAAATTTCATTGCTTTCTGTGTACTCTGCCCTCCAAGTTTGGTTCTCCTTTCCTTCTAGAGATTCTGAGAGGTAGCCAAAATCCTTTACTAAAATTCTTTATCCTTATGCTTAGTGGAGTTGGTTTCTATCACTTACAAGTAAGAGTTCTTACTGATATAGCTCTGAGGTCCAATCCACCAAGAAAGTAAAGAAAGAGTTCAACATATGAACTCTCTTGAGAAACAAAAACTTTGCCTTTGTGCTGGATTGTTGGAATTTGAGCATAGGTTAGAGTGTGAAGAATCTAAGAGTTATGTACACTTGCACTGATAGTCTACTAAAGCCAACTCTCTCTGAGGTCACCTATGATTTTTTTATTACTAAATCTAATGACCTCTGCTCACTTCTCAAGTTTGAACTTTCAGCCATATTTGCCACTTTGGATCAAGCCCTCTGTCTGGAAGTTCTATTATCTCTCGACAGGGGACAACTTGAGTGCAAAGATTGAGCGGGACTATCTTTGTGTTCCCTGCACATTGTGTTTTGCCTGACACATAGCACTCAATAAGATTTCAGTGACTAAGTCAGTGAATACATATTCCTTTCTAACTATGACTAAAGGAGAAAGCCTAATTGAGTAAAGCTCACAGGAAATATTGATCAAGTGAAAAGGTAACAGTAACTCATTTTGAACCCATTTTTATTGCAATGATTTATAGCAGCACATACACAAATTGTAGTGGTTAGCGCAAACAAATAAGTTAACTGTCTTCTAACTAAAACACATCAATGAGGTTGGTCTATTTGATGATTAATCAATTAAATTGAAGTGTAAAAAGATAATGAAGGAGCTACAGAAGCTGCATGTAGATGCCAGGATCCCAAGAAATATCAAAAGACCTGTGAGTATTAAGTTAATCATTCAGGTTTTTGCCTCAACAAAATCAAAAGTACCCCTGCTGGTTTTCTAATATCATCTCACTTTCTGAGCCTTCAGAGACCACCAGGTTGATGTTTATCACACTTAGATCAAAATCTGAAGATAAAAGTGATTTTTACTTAGGCAAAACTGAATCACCTCTGTAGAAGGAAATTTATAGTTAAATAGTAAATACCAAGATCAAATGTGTCCCAATCTAACCAGATACCGATGTCACTGCTGTTATTGATCAGAAACAGGGATCACAATACATTAGCCAGAGGGCCAAATCCAGCCCATCATCTGTAAATAAAATTTAATTGGAACACAGCCATGCTCATTTACGTATTTTCTATGCCTGCTTTTGCTCTGTAATAGCAGAGTTGAGTAATTGGGACAGAGGCAGTGCAGCCCACAAAGAGCCTAAAATATTTGCTGTCTACTCTTTTATCTTCTTGGTCAAGAAGATACGGAGAAAGCAGAGAAGTCTAATTTAGATTTCTGGGCCTGAACAAAAGTGCCCTGAAAATGGGAATTATTTTGTTCCTTCTATCCCACCCTCAGAGCTGAAACTTTCCACCTATGCTCCCTGACTCCCACTTTACTACAACCAGGGCTTTCAACTGTGAACAGTTTGTTGTATTATTTTAATACTTTGGAACATTCATATTCCTTGTGAACAGTTTATGACAATTAAACCTTATGATTAAAAACCTATGGTATATCAGAATTCCATATCCGCTTGTAAATTATCCTAATTTTTTTCTAAACTCTCACATTGTTCTCTCTTTTTCAAAAGTTACTGTTTCCTTGTTATTGACAGTCCTCCTCCTCTGAGAACTCTTGGCCAATGTGTTTCTCTGCTCTTATTTTCCCATGGATTTCTGAAATGTTATACATGTTCTAAACACTATTTTCTTCCAGGTCCATACTTGCTTGTGCATCATTCATCTGTTTCCACAGCTTCCACCATCATTCTGTACATCTAATTCCCGCTCTCTTTAACCTTTTCTTTAAATCCCACACCTGCATTTCCAAATGCTGTATATCTTCATGTGGGTGTGTTGTGTTCCTACTCACATTTGTCTGGTTTGACAGCTAAATCATTATCTCTTCCCACAAAAACAAATCATACAATATATACAAAAAGAGGGCAGCTATTTGTCTACATTCCCTATCTCAGTTAATTACATCAATCTCCTACTTGTTGCCAAAGGTAGAAACAAGAGAACTTCTCACCATCTATTGCCAATCAAACTTAAAATTCTAAGGATTCTTGAATTTAAAATGTGTGCAGAAATTGCCTCCTTCGTATCATTTCCAATACTCTATTTTATATCCTAATCATTGAATAACTTTGAAATAGCTGCAACCTGTGTTCCTGTCTTGGTTGGTTATTTCTCTAATTGTTCCCATAATTATCTTCCCGTAATACAAATTTAAGAATAAAACATCTTTGCTGGGCACAGTGGCTAACACCTGTAACCCCAGCACTTAGGCCAAAGCAAGGGAATTGCTTGAGCCCAGGAATTTGAGATCAGCCGATGCAACACAGCGAGATTCTATCTCCACAAAAAGTAAAAAAATAGCCAGGTATGTTGGTATATTCCTGTCGTTTCAGCTACTCAGGAAGCTGAGTCAGAAGGATTGCCTGAGCCCAGGAGGTCGAGGTTTTGTTGAGCCATGATTGTGCCTTGGCATTCTAGCCTGGGTGACAGAGTGAGACTAAAAAAAAAAAACCCAAAAAACGAAAACAAAAAACCCCATCACTGTTAAAAAATCTTCAGTATTCCCCATTAACATATAAAGCAAAATGCTTGGATTGGCATTCATGGCTAATTATGCCCTCAGCTGCCCTTCAGATTTATTTCCAGCTAACTCTCATCATAATCTTAGAGTATTTTCCATTTTCCAAACATATCTGTAATATATGAGTTGAGACATTTTTCCCACCCATAACCCTGCAATGCACTTGAGAAACAATAGGTGGTCATAGTTTGGCTGGAGATTAGATTTTTCTTTTTTGAGAAACTTATTTGAGCTGGGTGGATTTTGAGAAGGGGGAAGGGGAAAAGGTGGCCTGAGAAAAGTGGTTGGAAAGGCTGCTGAGGTGATTCTGAGCAAGAACCAGAAGGAATAAGAAAATTTTATGAGAAAAACTGCAGAAAGCAGAGTTTTATGCTGTTTTGCTGTATGATTCTCTCCTCTGTTTTCCCATTAAACTTGTAGTAAGTCTATATTTCTAAGAAGTATTTTCACAGTTGGATTTATTCAAGAGCTAAAACTGAGTGACCTGGCCTGAAGTTGTGCATGAAGTAAATCCAAGAAGAACTTGGATTCCATTTAACTATGTTTGCCTCCACCTTTATATTGAGATTTTCTTTGAAGGCATGAATCGTATTTTGTAGTAACTGATTATTTTGTAGTAACTGATCTCTGCTTATGCAACTGATTTTAATTCTACCCAGCTTTATCCTGTATTTCTTATATACAGTAGCTCCCCTTCAACTCCAGTTTCACTTTCTGTAGTTTCAGTTACCCATGGTAATCATGGTCCCAAAATATGAAATGGAAAATTCCAGAAATAAACAATTCAGTAGTTTTAAATTGCCACCATTCTGAGTAACAGGATGAAATTTTGCACTGTCCCCTCTCCATTATGCCTGAGACACACATTCTTCCTTTGTCCAGTGTATCCACACTGTAGATACTATTTGCTACCTCCCTTAGTCACCTTGTAGCTGTCTCAGTTATCAGATTGACTGTTTTGGTATTGGTATGGAAGTACTCGTGTTCAAGTAATCTTTATTTTGCTTAATTAGGGCCCCAAAGTGCAAAAGGAGTGGTGCTAGCAATTCGGATAGGCCAAAGAGAAGCGAAATATATGCCAAAGAAAGTTGTTAATCTTCTACTTGCCTATTTATATATTATAGTTTATTATAAGCATGTATGTATAAGAATAAAAACATAGTACAGTATACAAGGGGAGACCCCAAAAAAACCCAGAATCATCTTTTGGAGGGCAAGCCCCTTATAGTACAGGATTCGCCTACTAGGTGAGTGTTCTAAAAACCCATCAGTATCAGTGTAACATTGTGAGACTATGTTTGCTTCAGTGAATTTTGGGGGGAGATTCTTTAAATGCGTTTGCCCATTTCCAGGTGGGAGATTTACAAGTGTACCTGCCAACACTGTGCTAAGTGTTCAGCAGTTTTTGACCAAAAACAACATGATCCCCATGCCCCACCCTCCCTATTCACCTGATCTCACCCTGAGTGACTTTTTTTTGTTTTCCCAGATGAAAAAGTCCTCAAAGGGAAATGTTTGCCAATGTGGAAGAGGTGAAACAAAAAACAGCAGAAGCACTAAAAGACATCCAAATAAATGAGCTCAAAAACTCTTATGAGCAGTGGAAAAAGTGCCTCGATAGGTGTGTTGCATCAAAAGGAGAGTACTTTGGAGGTAACTGAAGTTTAAACATGTAAGAATAAATACACAATATTTAATAAATCCTGGGAGTTTTAGGTCCCCCTCATATAGAGTTCAGTACTATCCAAGGTTTCAGACATCCATTGAGTGTCTTGGAACATATCCCCTGTGGATAAAGAAGGATTAATATAAATTGCTATTTTAGTACTATCTCTGTGTTCTTTTCTCCCAACCCCTTGTAATGTAATCATTGGAAAAATGAGTTGGCTTCCTTACATGATCTTATCTCCTATATAATTCTATCAATGTCACCAGCATCGCACATGTTCAGAAGAGTTCTCTAAGCTATTCATTCATTTCTTGAGTCAGAAGTCTAAAGCTATTAAGACTTTTTTTTTTTGGAGTCTCACTCTGTTGCCCAGACTGGAGTGCAGTGGCTGCTTCCAGTCACCGCAGCCTCGACCTGCTGGGCTCCGGCGATCCTTCCACCTCAGCCTTCCAAGTAGCCGGAATTACAGGCATGTGCTACCACACACAGCTGATTTTTTTATTTATTGTAGAGATGAAGTCTTGCTGCCCAGACGGGTCTCAAACCCACGGGCTCAGGCAATCCACTCACCTCAGCCTCCCAAAGGCATGGGATTACAGGCTGAGCCACCGAGCCCGGCTAAGACTTTTTTTAAAAAAAAAATTGTACCCTTAGACATCTCTCCTACACCAAATGTTGTTGTATATGATCCCTTCTTCCATTAACTATCATTAGATAGGAGACAATCTTAATGAGGCTTATAACAGTCTATCGTTGAAGCTTTCTCTTCCACTGCAATCAATTAGAGTGTGCAATTGATATTTAATAGGAAATCATGCCAGGCACTGTTCTAACAGTGCCAGTTAAGGAGAAAGACAAAATTCTTATTTTCATTGTTGAACATTGTAGCACAGAAAAAAAAAGAAAACAAGTAAATAAAACAAAAAAAATGAGGTAACAATAAGTCTATGAAAAAAATAAAACAGGCGATATGATGGACAATTTTAGATTTGTTTGTGTACATTATAAAAGTGAGGCAACTGAGTTCTTCTGAGACAACTGATCTGTGACCTGAATGACAAGAAGGAGGCAGTTATGGAAATAAATGGGAAGAGAGCATTCATTTTCTGAGGAAATTCCTGTCTTAGCTAAGGCAGGAATGAGCTTGGCATGTTCAGGAAACAGAAAGATAGTGTAAAGAGAGAGGGTTTTAAATGATGGCAAAAATGCAACCACGGGATAGATCACTTGAGGTCCTATAAGCAGGGTAATAAATTTGAGGTTGTTTTTTTTTTTTTTTGAGTTGGAGTCTCACTCTGTCGCCCAGGCTAGAATGCAGTGGCACTCTCATGGTCACCACTACCTTGACCTGCTAGGCTCAGGTGATTCTTCCACCTCAGCCTTCCAAGTAGCTGGAACCACAGGTGTGTGCCACCATGCACCCGGCTAATTTTTTGATTTATTGTAGAGATGAGGTCTCCCCAAGTTGCCCGGGCTGGTCTTGAACCTGTGGGCTCAGGCAATCCTCTCAACTCAGCCTCCCAAAGTGGTGGAATTAAAGGCATGAGCCACTGTGCCCAGCCTATTTGGGTTTTCTTTTAAGTGAGGTAGGAAGTTTTAGAAAGATTTTAAGCTTGTGATTTACATTTTATAATGTTGGTTCTGGCTGCTGTGTGGTTAGATTGTGAAGGGGCAAGAAAAAAATGAAGAAGCCCATCTAGGAGTCTCTTAAAGGAGTCTGGGCATGAGAAGATGGTGGCTTAAACCAGCGTGGTATAATGGTAAGTAGAAATGAACAGCTAGGAAAGGAGTTTTGAAAGAAGAAAGAATCGGATGGATGGAATGTGGGGGCAACAGAGAAGAAAAGAGAAGAATCAACTATGATTTCTAGGTGTTTGGTTTAAACAGATAAGCTGGTAAAAAATAAGAAAGGAGCAAATTAGTGGGAAGACAACCAAAATTTTTGTTTTGGCCATCAGTGGAATTGCGTATGACATACTAGAGGAAATATCATGTAGGTAGTCGGATATACATATGTGAAGCTCAGTGTCAAGATGAGAGATGATGTATAGCCTTGGGATTCAATGAAAACATTCAGGGAGAGTGTGTAGAGGAGAGAATAGAAGAGAAGGAAGGTAAGAGAAGAGGACCTACCAAGATTGAGAGATCAGGAGGAGAAGGAGTCTCTGAGTCACCAGGAGAAGCAGAGAAGTCCCTCTTCTTCACCACTAAGTTCCAGATTCCTATATACAAGGCCCGTTTTATAATTGCTCCCAGACCAACAAGACCTTCTTTTCCTGTGCTACTGTTTGTAGAAACTCTAGGATTTGCCTGTGAGCCACTGGTCCAATGTGCTTATTTGTTTTAAGAGGACACCTGTTTCAAGGGACTTCCTTCTTGTAAGTGCTACTTCTTGTGCTGCAAACCACCCACCAGTCATTTCTGAACTCAGCATACTGTTACCTGACTTCAGCATCTGGATATTCATGCTTTTCCCTGGGGGCACAAGTCCTATTATGCTTTTTTGTTTAGGGGGACATCTGTGTTTTGTTTTTGTTTTGAGCATTTCATGCCTGATTAAATTCCATCTTAGTAACTGAAGAGTTTCTTAAATATTTTAGGTAGAAAATCCGAGCACTTAGGTGTTCACTATTAGTATAAAATTCAGTAAATCCTCAAAGCCTGTTTGCCTTGTGTCCAAAAGTTATGTCAAAAGTTCTGGGAAAAAATTTAAGTGAATGTGTAAATTATACATGAAGACTAGGAGTTAGATCAGATCTCTTCATCATCCAGAGGACTTGTCAAATAGCTTTTATTCTCTCTAATTTGGTAAAGATTTTGTGTGAGAAAAATAAACCGCTAGCATCAATTTCATCATCTTTCTTTCTCCTGTTCAGTTCCTCTCTTTCAGTGTAAAAGTAATTGTTAAAACCAACCATTGTCTACATACAATTGGTACTTAGTATTTGTGAGACTTTTTGGCATGAATCATCTACCATACCAGGCATCTCTAGAAGGAATAGTCATCCTAATGTCATCGTTTTACTTAGAACAACGTTGCTAGAAGAAAGTGTCCACCCTCCTCATCCTCCTCAAAGAATGTGGGTACCCACTTGGGGCATGCAAAATAAAACAATGGCGACAGCCTGGGCAACATAGTGGGACCTTATCCCTACAAAAGTATTTTAAAATTATCCAGGATTTGTGATGTGCACCTGTCATCCCAGCTACTTGAGAAACTAGGGTGGAAGGATAACCTGAGTACAGGAGCTCAAGGCTATAGTAAGTCATAATCATGCTGCTGCATTCCAGTCAGGGTGACAGAGTGAGAACCTTACTCAAACAAGACAAAGCAAAACAAAAACAATGGAGAGCAAGAAGAAAATATTGAACTTTACATTTATATTTATTTTGTATCAAAAATTATGGGGGATTAATTTTTGCTAATAATTAAATGTACCACCTACCACGGTTATTCTCACTTGTTCTGGAAGTCAAACAGTATGGAAGGTAGCTTTAGTAGGGAGTAGCAGCAAAACCCTTTCATTCCCTTTCTAAGCATTATTCTACACCACAGTTCATGTGCTGCACAGAATGTCGTTAATGTAGCTAAATTTTATAAAATAAGATATTTGAAATAATAGAAACTTTGCAATATTTTGTAATAAGACAAGGGCTGATCATGAAAGTTTTTAGTAATCAGTTCCCTGGTTATCTTGTAGAAAGGATTGTCCAGCTAAAAGCCCAGTACACTTAACTTTTTAAAAATTTGACAAGTATTCCCAGTATGCTGCTCTTTCCATGAGTACAAGTTACTGCCAGATATTTTTAAAAAATACTACTCTTAATCATTCTTTCAAGGTAAATCATAAAGGGGAAAGTGACTGCTATTCAAAATTCATTTGTGCTATGGAGAGGGCATTTTTAAGTTAAAAACATGGAAATGTTCTATTTTTATCTAGCTTTGTTACTGAAAATAATTTAAATGTAGAAATCTTAATATTTGTATACTTAAAAACTTGGAAATAGAGTTTTAAAAACTGTTTTTAAAGATTGTCCAAATGAGCCGGCACAGTGGCTCACACATGTAACCCCAACACTTTGGGAGGCTGAGGCAAGAGAATTACTGGAGCCTGGGTGTTCAACACCAGCCTGGACAACATCGCAAGACCTCCTCTCTACAAAAAATAAGAAAATTAGCCAACGTTGTGGCTAGCAACTGTATTCCCAGCTAGGAGACTGAGACAGAAGGACTGCATGAGCCCAGGAGTTCGAGGCTACAGTGAGCTATGATCCTGCCACTGCACTCCAACCTGGGTGACAGAATGAGACCCACAACCCAAAAAAAAAAAGATTGTCCAAATGAATCGTTTCAATGGGTTTTGAACCCATTTCTTCAAAATACAATAACTTTTGATTAGTTTGCAGGAACATTGGAGTTGCCATACATTTAGTAGCTGAATTTCATTAAAATTCTTTGTATAATTGGGGATGAGACTGAAAAATGAGAATCATGATTTAGCAAGCACAGCTAGTGGTACATGCCTTCCATCTCACTGTGCTTATTTTTGTGATATTGTTCTTTCAGGTAAAATAACCATTAAGACCAATATGGAAATAAACCAAATTTAGAACCAGATTTGTGAACATCTATATCACAAGGTGTTAAACCAAGATTTTTTTAACTGATAGACAATTTTTAACCAAATTTTTCTAACCAGAAACGGCAAAATGGTAGTTAAACTATTGATTAAAAATTAAAATAATTTGAAAACTATTATTTAGTTTATCTGTCTCTCATTCTTAATTTTTGTTTTTGTTTGTTTTACAAAGTACCCATTACAGAAAGGTGTTATTAAATATATATATAAAACTAACAATTATTTAATTATAATATTTGAAGAGTATTCAAAATTTTTTATTTAGGGATATACGATCAGAAAGACATTTGAATGACTTTTAGTGTTTCTGCCGTTTTTGTTCCATCTCTACCACATTGGCAAAATGTTTCCCTCTGAGGACTTTTTTATCTGGGGAAACAAACAAAAAGTTGCTCAGGGTAAGATCGGGTAAATAGGGAGGATGGAGCATGGGGGTTATGCCATTTTTGGTCAAAAACTGTTGAACACTCAGTGTGGCATGGGTAGGTGTACTTGTAAATCAACCACCATGCAATGGGCAAATGCACTGAAAGAGTCTTCAAAAAAAAATTCACTGACACCAAATGGAGCCTCTTACAACCACAGTACAGTGATGGTACAGTGATGCCAATAGGTTCCTAGAACACTTACCTAGCTGGGGAAGCCTGTATTACAAGGGGCCTGCCTTCCAAAAGATAATTCCAGGTTCTTTTGAGTCCTCCCTATATGTGCATAAGCAATCACCTACTAGTTCTTCTTGAAACTCTAAATCTCGCTTCTTTTCCCAGTATTCACAAAAATTATTCTTGCCAAATCACCAGCATTCTTCACATTGCATCCAGTCACTGAACTCAGAACTCTTTTAGCCTGAACTCCTACACTCTCTCCCAAATCCACTTCATCAGCAAGCCCCAGACTTTCTACCTCTAGACTTATCCTCTTGCCTTTCTCCTTCTCCATCACAACTACCCTGGTGCAGCAGCAGCCTCTCTCAGCCTGATCACTGCCACAACCTCCTAGAAACTTGCCTCATTTCCACTTATTTCCACAGCAGCCAAAGTGATCTTTCCAGATCGCAAATCAGTCTTTGTAACTCCTCTGCTGAAAACCTTTCAGTGCTGTCAGTATTTGAAATACAATTCAAATTCTGAATCATGGCCTATAAGACTCTGATGGGAATGTAAGGGTAATATTTATCCCCCCTCTCCAGGTATTTCATAGAGAGGAGAGTACTTTCTCTCCACTGGAAAAGTCACAAAAACACTCCTAGTATCTCTCTCAGAAACTTCCTCTGCTCCTGCTGGAGACCAGCTCCAGCCTGGTTCAGGGTACCCCAAAGATGGAGATGGTGTCGGCAATTGGGGGGAAGAGGAAAGAGAGAAAGAGAGAGAGACAGAGAGAGAAAGAAAGAGACTGGACCCTTGTCTAGTGCAGAAGCCGTTTAATGGGAATTACAACTGGTCTTTTATACAGTCGGGTGTGTGAGGGGCGTTCCCCACCCACCGGATGTTCTTTCAGGTATAATCCCATAACCTAATCGATGAAACCTTAATCCATTTATTGAGCTTCAATAAATCCTAAGATCATGACCCAGAAGCCTGTGACCAATACTAAGGCTCTTAGATGTGACCCGAGTTTGAATTATAAGTAGTGTGAAAGCCAAAACTGCAGTTTGTGGAAGAATGGGAGCAATGAGCTTCTAAAGTTAACTTGTGTTCGTCCTGGTCTCAGAGTTTTTATGTTTTGAGTTCACAGGAGCTTAATCTGGTTAGTGCTGAGTAGAAAGGGGGAGGAAATGGGGTCAATAGCTCCTGAACGCATCCTAGTGGTCTCGAAGTCAACAGCCCTTCCTGATCCCTAACGCTCAGTGGGCTTCCATGGCCGGCTCCCAACATCCTCCCATCCCTTAGCACTTCTTTCTTCCCCTGAAGGGAAAAGAGAATTATCTCAATGGTGAGACAGGAAACAGAAACTGGGCATGTGTGACTCAGACACTTTTGGGCTTTTTTAGAGGGGCTTAATTCTCCTCTGCCAGTTACTTACTAGCCTGTCCCTTGGGGAAAAGCTTGCAGTTGAGCTCTGTTTGGGACAATAGGAAGTAAATTTATTCAAGAGATGGCAGTGGAAGGAGGACTAGGAAGCCCATTTGGCTGCTGTTCTCCAATCCCCAGAATCATAAATAAATAAACAAACAAACAACAAACAAGCATTAATAAATAATCAGTAATAAAATAAAAACTGCTATTTTGATCTTCATCTGCTGACTCTGGACATCTCCCATTTGGTTCTACATTCTACAGTAACACAGAGGGCTTTTATTTACAGGTGCCCACCAAAGTCTCAACTTCCACATTATTTGACTTTTCACTACCTCAGTGACTTCATTTTTTGCTGCCCTCCACTGTTTACCAGGCTCCAATGACTCTGACTTTCTTTCACCCCTTTAGGAGCCACAGTTTTCCTGCTGAACTTCACACTCGCAGCTCCCTCTACCTAAAAGGTTCCTCCTCAGGCTTTTTACATGATTGGCTTTTCTTATCTTCAGGTCTTAAATTAATCATCAAGCTCCAAGAGTGGCCTTCTCACACTATGTTCAATAAAGCTGATCCCCCACTGCCATTTTTGCCTGTCCCAGTTCCTTGTCTTCTTTCCCCACAGTACTCATCACATCTTTATGTGAAGTTTGTTTATTTATTTGCTTGTTTGCTCTCCTCACTCAAGTGTTCTCAGTAAGGCAACGGGTCTTTTTTGTTCACTATTGTATCTTCAGGGCTTAAATCATAGTAGGCTACTAATAAGTCATTGCTGAATTAATGAATGATTACATGGAACTGGCAACAAATAATTTCTGGCTTGCTGACCTGATAATTATAAAGTGCTTATTTCAATTAATTTCCATGTTAATTTTTCACTATTCCCATAATAGTGTTGTTCCCACAAAAGAAGAAATTGTTTTTCCTTTTTCATAAAATGGTGCAAATGCCTTAGAGAGATGTTTAGTTCAAGTATACAGGGATTGACTTGATGTTTATTGAACATTACACATATAGAACTTTTATTAGGCTCTAGGAAGGAAAAAAGTACATAAAAAAGGAATTTATGGCACATTTGAAAAAACAAATATGTATATCAATGAAGCAATTAAAGCACATATAAAATAAAAAATAAGAAAAACTAATTTTCCAATATGGTTAGAGAACTATTAATAAATTTATCAAGTAAACTTACATATACATATCACACATGTATCATCTATACATATAGGATTTACTAATTTTCAAAGATTCAATGGAATAAAATAAATTGAATATGAACTACTGGGGTAAGCAAAATAATACCCTATCCCACGCCCTCAAGTTGTTCACATCCATGCTCTAACTCCTGGAACCTCTGAATATGCAGGGAATTTGTAGATGTGATTAAATTAAGCATCATGAGATGAGGATATTTTCCTGGATTATCTGAGTGAATTCAGTATAATCACAATGGTCCTTATATCGGAAAGAGGCAGGAAGTGGAAGACGGAGATGTAGTGACAGAAGCACAGGTCGAGTAATGTGATTGCTGGATGGAGAGGGGATACAAGCAAAGGAATGCAAGCAGCCTCTAGAAGCTGGAAAGGGCAAGGAACCAGATTCTCCCCCAGTGCTCTAGAAAAGAACGCAGTCCTGTCCACACCTTGAATTCAGCCCAGCGAGACCCATTTTGGACGTCAGGCCTCCGGAACTATAAAATAATAAATTTGTGCTGTTTGAAGCCACTAAATTGGTGGCAATTTGTTACAGCAGCCATTGGAAACCAACACAACTACATTAAGTGGACTTTATTCAGCCTTTAGTACTTCAGAATCTTATAGCCCCTGATGATCATCAGGATCATCATGATGAGAATCAGTTATTAGTGAACTGTAGGTAAGTAGTCATGCTAGTTAATGAGGCTTTTCTATCCAGAAGGCTGAATAAGCTAGCTTTCATTACAGAAGCTTTATAAGCACTAAGAATTACTTAATCAGGCCGGGATGAAATTAGATTAGAAAATGTTTCCTAAAGGAAGTGAGTCTTTAGGTGAACTTTCAAGTAGATAAAGGAGGACCCCTGAAAATGAGATGGTGGAGACTTCAAGAGGATCTGGACAAACCTTAAGAGTAGGGAAAATGGGTAATAACTTGAGCTACATATAAGTACAAGAAAGAAGCAAGATAATCTCATCAGATTTCCGTTTTGAATTACAGTTTAACCTTGAACATTTTAGGGTTTAAGGGCACCATCCCCCCTGACCCCTGCATAGTTGCAAACCCATGTGTAACTTTTGACTCTTCTCAACTTAACTACTGATAGCCTATGTTGACTGGAAGCCTCACTGATAACACTTTGTGTGTTATATTTATTATATACTGCATTATTTCAGTAAAGTAAACTAAAGAAAAAGTTATTAAGAAAAGCACAAGGAAGGGAAAATATATTTACTATTCACTAAGTGGAAGTGGGTGTTTGTAAAGGTTTTTATCCTTGTCATCTTCGTGTTGAGTAGGCTGAGGAAAGGAGGAAGAGGAGGGGTTGGTTTTAGGGATGGCAGAGATGGAAGAAAACCCACGTAAAGGCGGACCTGCATAAACATGAACCCACCCAGTTCAATGGTCAACTAAACTTTAATCTAAATGACCAGTCTTAAGATGTTTATATATATTTCACAAAACTTTGGAAAGGATGATTATGAGCCTACTGGCATAGATTACTTGATTAGCTTCCTATCACTCTAAAACGGAAAGTATTTCTAGATAGAAACTGAACCAGGCAGGTAACCTTGCCAGTGTGAAAAAGTAGGTAAGAGAATACAGACATCTCTTTCTCTTGGAATGTCATAGTGAAGGTGAGCTTAGGTGTGAAGCACAAATTTACATGAGGCAGTGCCATGAAATGGAAAGAGCATGGATTTAGAAATGAAACCAACCCTGTTCAAATTCCAACTCAATTTTGTATTGGTCATGTGACATTAGGTGAATGAATTAAAATATTTTGATTCTCCATTTGTGTATCTGTAGCATACCTAACTTAGTTAGTATATTATACTAACTTAGGTTAATATAAGGTGACACTTTCTGACACATAAGTAGTTCCAAGAGCATCAAAGACTAATTTCTGCTATTTCTCAGTTTTGTCTAAAGTCAGTCCAGGGCAGGAAGAATGGAATGTTTTAAGACTTGAAGCCTTTCTTTAGTGAGTCTATGAGCATGTGTGCATGTGGGTGGGTAGGGTGGAGAGTGGAGAGTAGAGATAATTTTAGGTAGTAGAACTAAATGCCTTTCCCAGAGACGAACTCCATGAGAAAGATATTCCTTGCATTTGCAAGACAGTTCATGGTGTCTTTCCTTGACAAACGAATATGATAATTCACAGTTTTTACAAAGAGGAAATCTGAGTGTCAAAGACAAAGTGAACTTCTTGGAAAGACAAAATTAACAGCTACAAAAGTAGTTAGTTATAGAACGGGACTCAACATTCTTGTTTCTTGTGCTCTCTTTCTCTTTATGGCAATGTTGTCAGCCATCAGGTTTCTTGGTGTTCTCAAGTCACCTATTTATTTTACTTTGGCACAATTTTCTTATATTATGAAACATGGAAGAGAAAATGAGGTGAGAAAATGCAGTAAGGCTTCCTTGAACTGAGATTTCATCCTTCTCTGAGCTAATATGGTCCTAAAAAACCCTTTAAGAACAGAGTTGGTCAGAATGATAAAGTCAATTAAAATAGGCTAAATAATATTTCAGGAATAACTGAACTTATGTCTTAATCAAAAATAGCTTCATTAAGCATCCATAATAAAGTGATATGATAGCAATGCAGAGATTCTTTTACACCTATACACTTCAGAGAAACGGGAGCAAAGAAATATATTTTAAAGGCACGAAATTCTTGATTCAAATAAAGATATTTTATAACATTGTATATTTTATAATTTGTTGAGGTCACACACAATACAATACATTTTTCTACATATCATTGCTTTGAAGATTTGAGCCAGAGAGGCTTGAATTTTACTTCTGCTTCTTTTACTTATTAGTTGTAGGTCCTAAATTAAACTATTTATATTTCATTATGTCTGTAGGTCAAATAGTTTAACTTAGGACCTACAGCTGCGATAATAATCCCTCACATATAGTGCTGTTTTGTTATTTCAAATAAATAGTAATACACAACCTCTATCAATCACCAAACCAATAGCACTTCCTTCATATTTCTCAAGAGTGTCCATTGCTCTCTAACCCCACTGCTTTTAGTTCAGCTCACGCCTGGAGTATTACAAGTCTCCTAACAATCTGTCAGCCTCCAGTCTAGTTCCCATTCTCAGCCATTTTCTACTTTGCAACCACTAAATATACATTTCACAATGCCACTTTCAAACTTAACACCCTTTAGCAGCTCCCTGCTGCCCTCAGGATAATGTCCAATACTTTAACCCAGGCATCAAGGCTTCACAACATTTGATCCCTCTAACTTGTCTACTGACCTTCTCTCTTTCCCCACATCTTTGCATGCCTCACCCCAGCCAAAAACAACTGCTTGCTGGGTCCTCAAAAATTCAAATTCTTGCCTCCAGGCCTGTGTACATACAGCCTTCTGCCTTGTTCTTTTCATCCTTGAGTCCCTGCTTAGATAGCATCTTCTCCAGGAGGCTTTCTGTGATAGATGGGATTAAGTACTCTATCTCTATTCTTCCACACAATCCCACTGTGGTGGTTGTAGCACTTTATTTTAACTATATACTTGTCTGTCTCTACCATGCCACTCCTTGAGGGCCAAAACTGTGTTGTATTCTCTCTGTGTACCCAATTTCTAGACAGAATGACATAAACTCTCAATGTTACTTAAATTACAATAATAACTGAAATTACAGTATTAAATTACAATAAATATTACTTTCTTTAACACATTACTTCTTGTCCTCTCGATACTGTTTTCACTGTTATTCCATTTCTCAGAAACTTTCAATAGCTTCATTTTCTAATTTATCAAGTTTAAATCTTGCTGCCTGTTTTTTTTTCAGTCCTTTTTGATCTGTTCTTCATACCAAATTTCTTTTCTTTTCTTTCTTTCCTTTTTTTTTTCTTTCTTTTAGAGACAGGGTCTTGTTCTGTCACTCAGGCTGGAGTGCAATGTCAGGATCATTGCTTACTGCAGCCTTGAACTCTTTAACCCAGGCATCAAGGCTCCACAACATTTGATCCCTCTAACTTGTCTACTGACCTTCTCTCTTTCCTCACATCTTTGCATGCCTCACCCCAGTCAAAATCTTCCTGCCTTCCAAGTAGCTGGAACAACCAGCAAGTGCCACCATGCCCAGCTAATTTTTTATTTTTTGTAAATATGAGGTCTCTCTCTGTTTCCCAGACTGGTCTCAAACTCCTGGTCTCAAGCAACCTCATGCTTTGGTCTCCCAAAATACTGGGATTAAAGGCATGAGCCACCCTCCTAAGTTTCTAATCTTATTTTCCAATATACTCCAATATGTACCCTTTTCAATGGCCTTATGCAGATGGTATGTCCATTCCTTAGCTCATGCTATTTCCCTCTTCCCATTACCTCTTCAAAAATTCTATCCATATTTCAAGTACTCTTTCTGTAGGAAACCATCTTTGACTTCTTTGACTAATTTTTTTTATATGTTAGCACTCACAGATTCAGAAGATTTTCAAATAGGAAGAGATTTGTAAATAGACTGATCTTACTTTCTTGTTTTATATGACATGCACCTATAGATATTTCTTATAGCACCTAACAAGTGCCAACCTCAGATGAGATGCCCAATAACTACTTGATTGATTTTTAAAGTGTTGTGTCCCATCTTTAAAAAATGTATGTAATCTAGATCTATAGTTGTCTGAAATATGTAGACACTAGTTTGAGATGACAGTCTAGTAAGAAATTTAGATTTCACATTTAGAAAATGGCTAGTATATTAAGCAAATGATGGTGGGGGGACAAAAGGTAAGTGGGGTTAAGATATTTCAGTTGTTCACCCTGAACCAACCTGGCCTTATCGATGGAATCATTTAAAAATAAAAAGTTTAGGCAGAAGACCGCACTGCCAAATCACTGCAAAATTCAGCTAACTACTCCTGTGAAATTCCCCTAAATGATATTCAGAACATCATGGCAAAGAAGAGGTAGTTTCCTATTATTCTTTTAAAGAACATTCTCCCTTCTCTTTCCACTTTTTGCACTGCCCCGCCCAGTACATTTTCTTTAAAGAATTTAAATCACCTTCTAACCTCTTTAGGGTTACAAGCATCAATGAGGTAAACTGTTATAAACCTTGCAAAATGTACTGCTTCTGATCTTTTCTAATAGACATTTTCCTTGATACTACCCCCCATAACAGCCATTTAGCTAACCATAAGCCAGTTTTCAACACAACCTGCTATTCAAATCAATCTGTGACACTTTATATTTTCTGGATCAAATTTGAAAACCTCTGCACTGGACTAGAATTTCCTCATTTGTTTTGTAGCAGGCCCAGTGAAATCCTGAACATTGCTTAATCTACATAATGGGTACTAGTAGATTGATTTTGGAAGAATCTCTTGACATCAGGGGAATATTTTCTGTGATCAGTGAGCAGAAGTATTATCAAAACAACTTTTCAATGTCAGTTTTTTGAGGGTAGGGGCAGTAGTTTGATTTTTAAAACATTCCTAGTGCATATCATAGTGCCTGCTACATAGTAGGTACTTAGTAGATCTCTATGAACTGAATAAGTGAATATATTAGTTTAAAGACTTTACCCAGCAGAGTACTCATAGTTTAAGACAGATACAACACAGTTATCATTATAAATATTTATTGAATAACTAACTTTACTTGGTGAGACATTAGAGCTTACAAAGAATATTATCATTCTTGCTGTCTTTCAGGTTAAAAATCTCTGAAAATACTTTCATTGATACAACAGATTTTTATTAAGCACTTGCTATATGCTATCATTATTTAGGTCTTGAGCATATAATGGCAAATGAAATGGACAAAAATTCCTTCCCTTGGGAATTTACATTTAAATGTGAATGACAGCCAAAAAGCAAAATATTATCTTAGCGCTAAAGAAAAAATAAAGTATGGAACTGGGGATATGAAGTGAAAAGGGGTGTTGACATTTTAGATGACTAGGGAATACCTCATACATCAACTTTTGAATAAAGGAAGAAAGTAAAGACATGAAAAAAGTTACATTTCTATAATAGGACAAGAAAGGGGATGGCAGGGGAGGTAGTGTTGTGCGCAAGAAGTAGGCGTTATACCAGTCCATAAATTTCCACTTCTGCATGTAGCAGTCAGCATTGGTTCTCACTGTGGCTACACACCAATGCATTGGAACTCAGTGTATATACTATGTCTAAAAATCCCTGTGGTTTTAATTGGCAGGAATGCTCAGGGGATGGCTTGTCAATTCAAGCAGAATAAAAAAGACACTTAAACTAGTGTCAAGTGGGAGGTGACAAAGCCACTTCAGCTGCTTTCGCTGATTTCAGTTTATACAACCAAGTGAAAGATAGATGTTCTATGAAATTACTGTAATATATAATTAGAAAAGGAAGTAGCAGGAAAAGTAAAGCAAGTGAACTTGAAAATCTGGAAAACAGTAATGAAGGTTAAGGAAAGAGAAAGAGGGGTAAACTATAATAAGCAGCAATATCAAGGTCCAGTTGGTCTTCAGGAGATATAAGAAAATGAATGTGGAAATTTATGGACTGGTATGGAGCTTGAATTGTTGTCATGGGTGAATTGTGCCTCCCTTTCCAATTTATATGATGAAGTTCTAACCCCCAGTACCTCAGATGTGACCTTATTTGGAAATAGGATCATTGCAGATATAATGAGGTCACACGGAAGTAGGGTTGGTCCCTAAATCTGATATGACTGTCCTTATAAAAAGGCAGCGGGGATTAGAACACACAAGCACACAGGGAGAACAACCATGTGAAGACCGGTGTCATGCTGCCACAAGCCAAGGAACTACCAGAAGCTAGGAGAGGCCTGGAAGAGTCTTCCTCAGTGTTTTCAGTGTTGATTTCTGACATCTGGCTTCCAGAATTGTGATACAATAATTTCTGATGTTCTATGCCACTTAGTTTGTGGTAGGTACAACAGCCCTAGGATGCTAATTCAATGTGTAGGATATTTTGAGGCAAACAGGAAGAGCATCCTTGTAATTAGAGAAGAGTGAGGTACCTGATTGTCTTGTGCATCAGAAAAGCCCAATTTTTTTTTACTTCAGTAGTCAAATTGTATTTTCCTATATTCTTTTAAATTATCGTTTTATTTTTGTTTTAGAAAAATCACATAAAATCTGCTCTTTGCTTAACAAATTGCAGGCCCCTTCCTGAGTTGTGTGCTTATAACATTAGTCATACAAACAGAAGCTGATCTGACTGTGAGAATGGGTCACGGATTTAAAAAAGAACAAGACTTGAGTTCTCAACACTGGATTGAAAGGGCAATAGTTGAAAGGGGAAAGAAACCTCGATGCAGCTGTCTTCCTCTCGCATGTTGTAGTGCTGAACCCCGCTCGCTCTCCTGCAGGAATGCGGTCACTGTGGCCTCGGGAGAGCGACCAGAGTCCTCACCCCCATCACAGAGGCGTCGGGGCAGGACTAAGGTGCAGAGAAATCTGTTTCCTCCAGCCTCCTCCCCTAGGGCAGAGTACCGAAAACTAGCCGTGGTCTCGCGCATGCCCGGTCGAAAGGGCGCTCCGAAGAGGGAGCGCCCCGGCCCCAGTTCTCCCCGCGGCCAAGCACGGAGCTTCCGCCGGGGGAGACAGGCGGTGCCGCAGCCGACCCAGTAGACTTTCATCTTCAGGTCTGGGGAACGGCGTTCCTCCCCCGTTCCAAGGAGTGGGGTGGGGCCCGACAGCACACTCGTTAAAGGACCTTCCCAGCGTCCTGCGGGGGACAGATGGCTGCGCTCCTCCGGGAAAGTGAGCGACACGCTCCCAGGAAATCCCTGGTCAGTCCCCCAGCTCCGCTGTCACCAGCCACAGCCAGGACAACCTTACCTGTCCCAGTGACATGCCTGCTACTAAGCGACCCCCGGGCGGTTACCCCCCGCCCTCTGCCCCGCTGGCGTCCTCAGCTGTCCCCAAGAGGCGCTGGGCTAATCGTCTCCACGCCCCTTCCAGCTCCATCTCGGGCGCCCGCCTTGCTCTCCACCACCCCTCCCGGCTCGGAGGGCCCCCAGCGTCTTCTCTGGGCAATTCCCGCCAGTGCAGCCGGGTTGTCCAGTCCAGACGACCGCCCGAGTTCCGAGTGTGAGTCGGCGGGGCCGGGATGGCAAAGCAAGCCCGGGCTCAGCCTCCCGGCCCACCCTCCGCCCCTCCGCCCCTCCGCCCCTCCGCCCCTCCGCCCCTCCGCCCCTCCGCCCCTCCGCCCCTCCGCCCCTCCAACGGCTGCCATCAACCGCCTCCGCGGTGGCTGCAGCCGGTTCGCAAACACACACCTATCCGCACGTTCAGCCCCACTCGCCACCGGGGGGTGGGGTAGGGGAGGGGGCGGGGGCGGTGGCACGCAGGCACTGAGCATGCG
>NW_007253335.1:196322-206542 GCF_000164805.1 Carlito syrichta
CGCTCGTCTCCGCTGCGGCCGCGCCGCCTGCAGCAGCACTAGCTGCTCCTCCCCGGCGGCCGCCCCCCGCGGGTCCCTCCCTGGCTGCGGGAGAGACGGCGGTAGAGGGAGGACGCGGAGCCGCGACGCCGGCACCGGAGACCTTCGCCTCGGCCCGCTGGCTCCTCGCTCTCCAGGAGGAACATGGGTAAGTCACCCTCCCTCCCCCGTCATCGCCTGACATTTTTCTCCCTCTCAGCGTGCTGCAGGGTGGGAAGCGTTTTTCGCGCAAAGTTGCCGGATTTCTGCCCTCCGCGGGTGCGAGACGGCGGCTCCTGCTCCGGGGAGAGTCGGCGCACGCGGAACGCACGCCGGGCGCCCGGGCTGGGAGGGTCCGGCCGCGGGGTGGGGTCACCTCGCTGCTCGCCCTCCCCTCCTCCATTCTTCCTGCCGGTGTCGGGCTGCACGGAGCCGGCCTCGCGGGATGGCATCCTCCGTTCGCGCTCCGCTTCTCCCGAGGCCGCTTGCTGCTTCCCCCGGAGGCTGCCGAGCTTCAGGCTCGGGTCCGGCCACGAAGAAGACCACTTGGTGTAACTTCCTTCCCTGCGGGTGCGACCTCTCCCCATCTGAGGGACTCCGCCTCCCAGGCAGGGAAGTGGAAGCAAGTAGTTTGTGAGGGCGATTTACAACCTGCACGGAGATGATTTTTCGTGGGGGAGAGCGAACAGCCTCATAGGTTGGAGAGATGACTTGTCAGAGGCCACGAGGAACGTGAGGCAGGGGAGCTAGCTGTTGAATCCGTGTTGGGTGGCTACAAGGTACATCTTCCTGTGCTCAACCTATTTTCTCGGTCCCTTCGTCTGCTGCTGTAGCGGGAATCTGTACTCTGCAACGTGTTGTCACACAACTTCTATGCTAGTTATTCTTTCCCAGCTTCCTCTGCCCAAATCTGCATAATCTGATTTTAGTTCCTTTGTATTTATAGTTAATCTGTAGCGATGGGTTGAGATGAGATATTTAAAAGTCAGTGTGTTTTATGAAACTATATAGAATTCAACCTAGAATTGTTACATCCTATGTTGCTTGTTAATTCAGTAATCACAAAAACGTCCTATGAATGCTGGGGCTTAATAGCTGAAAGTTTATTTTAATAGTGCAGCTTCTAATACGGTACTTCTAAACATGCCCCTCAGTTTGTTTCCACTCCTGTCATAATTTCCTTTTTAAAATTTGCTCCACTGGCATCTGTCAACTTGGACTTTTCCTACCTCTTCTGTGCAGGTTATTGTAAGCTTAAGATGAGTATGGTTCTTTCATCTGTCAATACGGTGCTCAACACGTCCAGAGTTAGGTCATGCAACTCAGAATCTTCAAGGAAGTATCTAAATCTAGAAATGGTGTCGGTGGAGCTTCCTGGAAAAGCAAATGGCCCAAGCTCTGATTCAGACCTTTGGCCATACATCGAGAAGAGGCCAGTGTTGCAGGAGGAGGTGGTATGAATAAAAAATAATCTAGGGTTTTGAAATTTATTTTCAGTTGTTTCCCTTTCAATGTGACTACTCTTGATATGCTGAGCAAATTTCTGTAAAAATTGTGTGGCCCATTTATGGGTGCTCTTTCTCCTAGAAGTAGAATTTTAAATAAATATTATTTAAGATTATAGAACATACTATGTATTTCCTTTGAACATACACAGATTTGGCCCGTAAAATACAGTTGCCCATATTTCAAGGTGAGCTTAGAAAATCCATTTTAACTAAAATTTTAACTAACATGTTGAATCAGTACTTTTTCACTGGAAAAATTCCAGTTCTTTTGCAACAGTAGTTAATAAAAATGCCTCAAAGAAATGAAATTATCTACTTAAATTAGTATTGAAAAATCTTGAATGCTATTATTTGATTTTAAAAAAGAGGCCAAGTAGAAACCCATCTCTTATTTTAAAGCCTTCTCAGATATTATGTGGTTAGCTTACTCTCTCTCTCTCCTCATAGCACTGTTTGTACTACCTTGTTAGAAGCTTTTTAGCACATATATAGCCTACCTTATAATGGAGTTGTTTGTGTGTGTGTGTGTGTGTGTGTATACTGTATATTTATGTGTGTGTGTGTGTATACTGTATATTTATTGAGTTCCTGAAGGTGAAAATGAAAATTACATCTTACTAATTTTTGTGTCCCCCATAGTGCTTTTCATGTAGTAGGAATTCAATAAATCTTTAGCAGATTAATTGTTGAACGTAAAACCACCTATTATTTTCAGCTTTCAAACCTGAAAATAAAGACACTCAACAAACATTTGAGTTGGTACATATTATGGAGGTGTGGAATAAGAAGGGACAGATAAATATAATTGTACTATGGTCTTTCTTCTCTTTAAAAAAAAGTTAGGTTGTCTCAGAGGTACGGGTTTTGAATCAACCTCAGACAAGCCAATTCCATCTACACTGCACTTCTAGATGGTAAGGTGGTTTCGTGTGTGATCAGTAGGTACATATAATGTACAATTGAAACCTTGGAAAACAGTTTTATATCTGGGCCAAGGAAGTTATTATAACCATATACATATAAGAAGGTAGAAGAAGGTACACTGATTAGTGACAGGGGAAAGAAGTGCTTTTTAATCTGTTTTCTCAAAAAATTTAAGGTTGATTTTTTAAAAAAGATATTCTCATGGTAGTGATTTTCTTCACAAGAAAGTGAAGGAATGAACATAACCTTATGGACGATAGCTATTATTTTATGTATATGTTGTATTGTAAATTCAACATATATTTAATATTTATTGGTTATTAGCAGTGTGCAATGTACTGGAGAAGGACAAAGATGAATAAGACATTCATGTTTCAAGTTGCTTATAATTTTAACAGGAATGATGTACCACATACACAAGTAACCATAGTAGGAATAAATGTATAAGTGTTATAAAGGACCTTTATATATATGTTACACATTCAGGGGATGGAGAGAAAGTTTTAGAGAAATGGCATTATTTGACCAAAGGTTGGTTAAACTTCTGAAAAATAGAAGTGAGCCTGTTAATCAGAATGGGGTTGGGAGGGGAGAGAAATGACATAAATGATCGAAAGGGAACATTTGAGGAATTTCCAGGATATGATTAAATCATCGTGCTTGGCTAGAGCAGAAGGTAAATAAATAGTGAGTGATGGACCTGAAAAAAAGTATTACAGTAATAGCTAATGACCAGATAATGGAGGTCCTAAAATGTCAAGCTGAAGAAGAGTTTGAACCTAACTTACCTGTTGAGACAACCAAATATTTTTATGCTGTTAAGTGATGGATCACAGCTGTAGTTTAGGAAAATTAGTCTGTTAATTGAGTGCAGGATGGATTGGATGAGAAACTAGAGAATGCTTCAGAAGGTGGTTGTTACAGTTTGGGTGGAGTGTCTAATGGCCTGAACTTGTGGCAATAGGAATAGAATATTGCAAATAAAGAACAGGATTTACTTGCTAACCCATTGAATATGGAACTGAGAGAAGAGTTACAGATTTTAGCCTGGTGATAATGAGATTGTGGGAATCTTAATACATAATAAGTCCACTGGAAAGGGAAACACAAATACTCAGTTTGGGACTTGCTGAGTTAGACTTTTTGGTCTGTCATTCAGATGTCCCTTGATGACAGGGACTTTATCATATTAGGACTTGAATATATTTCTAACACTAGTGTCTGGCACGTAGTAGCTATGCAGTAAAAATTGACTGAAAGTAGGTAAAAAATAGTTAACAGTTAGTTTAATTCTCAAGAGTAGAATTTGAACCAGAGATTGAGAAGTTATCCATGAATATGTTGAGATGAAGAAAAAGAGGAAAATTCAAGGTATGAATCTTGAGGAATAGGGTTTCTCAGGTTTCCCATATTTAGGGAAAAGGAATGGCATGATTTTATGCTAAAAAAGATAGAAGTAGGTATGAGTGAAATACTAGAATTGGTGGGTGTATGGTTAATTCTAAGAAAGAGTGAATGGTCAATAATGTCCTTTGCTTCAGAACAGACAAGGTGATAAAGTCTGAGAAAAAGATCTAAGTTGATGTGGTTTGGTTAGAATATTACCCAATATATTATCCAGAAAAACAGCTTAAAGAGGTATGGTAGACATGAAGGTCAGTTGTGAAGTCTAAGTAAATAATGAGTAAGTGGAAACAGAGTTCACTAGGTATAGTCAAGCTGTCTTTGTTGCTGTGTTGAAAGATCTGTAAGAAAACATAACTTTTAAAAAATATTTTTTAAATGTTGCATTTTATGTGGAATGACACATAGCGTCTTGACTGAGAATAATTTGTAATTTCACTATAGTGCTTCACATTTCTCTTGACATTTCATTTTTTATGTCTTTATACCCTAGTATAGTACCATGTATAGTACCATTTTTGTAATTTCTGTCATGCAGAGTGAGTTTAGAATGATTTTATAATTTTTCATGGAATTTTGCACAAAGAATACTCTTTACTGATGAATGGTGATTTTATCTTTTAATTTACTGTTAGACTTTGTGAATTTGGGACTTCTCTAGCTTTTATGTATGTCTTTAATTATACTCTTAATTCTTGGAGTTATTTTTTTCTCTGTAGATATGTATCAAACTTATAGATAGTCCTTTTCTTTTGCTTGTATATACAAGTCCAGTAGTGGTTTGCATGTATAAATAATAAATACAAGTTTTCTTGCTCTTTGCAAGTTGAGGTAGGGTGATGAAATATTTTTGAAAGCTGGTAATTACTCAAGTTTATAATTTTAAAAGAGCATAGATGATAGATTGACAAGTTCATTAGTTTTTCTTATGTTGGCATTGTATCTGTTTTGTGTATGTTCATTTTTTCCATATGGAAGAAGGGATGAATTTACCATTCTTGTAGAATCATATTCTGAAGTGACTAATGTTATGGTATTTGAAATGTTATAATAGCTTGAGTTCATTTTGAGAACCAAAGACTTTCTCCTTTTATAGTGGTATCCTGGAATTTTTAGGTAACTTTGGAGTAGTGTGGTTGCTCTCTTCAGAGATTCCTGATCACCTGAGTTTGAACTTGGCAATTCTGGAGTTACTGGTGGCACCAGCAACAGCCATTAGAATTACCTAAATATTAATACTCAGTAATGAACATCACGAAGAATCGAGGAGGGTGATCCACTCTTTTGAGAACCCCATATAATTTTAGAAAGTCAAATTGTTCAGGTAACTGATAGGGAAAACATTTAATTTAAAATACAGGTTGAGCTTTCCTAATCCAAAATCTGAAATGCTTCAAAATCTGGCATAGCACGCAAAGGAAATATTTATTGCAACATTTCAGGTTTTGGATTTTTGGATTAGGTATGCTAAGTCAGTAAGTATAATGTAAATGTCCCAAAATCTGAAAAAAACCTTGGAAATCTGAAACAGTTCTGTTTCAAGTATTTAAGATAAAAGATACTCAACCCTGCACTTTCCTAGGTGTTTAACTTGGCAAATAGTTCTTTCTTGTGAAGAGAGGAATAATATAAAATGAAGATATCAGGATAGGTTATTGTCTTGGTCCATTTTGTGCTGCTAGAACAGAGCACCTGAGACTGGGTAATTTGTAAAGAACAGAAATTTATTCTCTCATGGTTTTGGAGTCTGAGGACAGCAAGATAAAGTACTGGCAGGTTCAGTCTCTGGTTTCAAGATGGTGCCTAGTTGCTGTGTCCTCCAGGGAGAAACCTTGTGTCCTTACATGGCAGGATAGCAAAAGAAAGAGTACCTACTCCAGCAAGACCTTTTTTTATAGCACTGTTTGTTCATGAGAGCAGAGCCCTCATGACCTAAATACTTCCCATTAGGCCCCACCTTCCAATAGTGTTGCCTTGGGGATTAAGTTTCAACATGAGTTTTGAAGGAACCAAAAATATTCAAATTATGCCAGTTTTAAAATTTACTTCAGTTCTAAAACTTTATGATTCTTTGAAACTAAAGATTTTTTTTTTGAGTTGGGGGTCTCACCCTGTCTCCCAGGATGGAGTGCCGGCATGGTCACAGCTTATGGCAGCTTTGTTCTCCTGGACTCGGGTGATCCTTTCACCTCAGCATCCCGAGTAGCTGGGACTATGGTGGCGTGCCGCCATGCCTGACTAATATTTTGATCGTTTTGTAGAGACTAGGTCTTGCTTTGTTGCCCAGCCTGATCTCGAACTCCTGGACTCAAGCAATCCTCCTGCCTCACCCTCCCAAACTGCTGGAATTATAGATGTGAGCCATATGCCTGGCCTGAAACTAAATTTTGAAATATTCAGTGTCATTAATATCTTAAATATATTCATCTCTATATAACTTGTTTTTCTTTAGTGTTCAAATAGTACTATCTGCTTAAGTTGGCAACTCTAGGGTTTGAACCAACTTGTTAGCTTTGTCTAAATAAATGCCTGAATAATCATTTTATATGCTGGCTCAGATATGGATGTTGGATTTAGATTGCAGAGTAATATAAGTCAGTGCTTCTGTTTATACAACTTTTGTTACTGGAAGCATTTCAGGAGTTAAAACCAAGGAACAGGGTACTGATAAATGTATGTGGTTAAGTTGACCTGCTGGCCATGATTGGTTGTACATTTGATCATTGGATAACATGGGTTTGAAGTGCATATGTCCGCTTGTCTACAGAGTTTTTTTTAAAAAAACTATACCATGTGTGCCTGCCTCTCCTGCTCCCCTTCCACCTTCTCCACTTCTGCCAGCTCTGAGATGGAAAGGTTAACCCTTCCTCTTCTTATCAGCCTAGTCAACATGAAAATCGTGAGGATGAAGACCTTTATCATGATCTGCTTCCACTTAATCAGTAGTAAATATATTTTCTCCTCCTTATGGTTCTCTCAGTAAAATTTTCTCTAGCCTACTTTATTGTAAGAATATAGTATATGACACATATAAAATACAAAATAGGGTTAATCGACTTTATATCTTTGGAAAGGCATCTGGTTAGCAGTAGGCTATTAGTAAAGGTTTTGGAGAGTCACAAGTTATATATGGATTTGTATCTAGCAGATTATTAGACATCTCTACATGCATAGTTAATTTACTAATTGAATTAAAAACTGAACTCATTATATAATTTTTAATAATGATAACCAGAGGGGTCCTGATACATGTTTAACCAAAAGCTCTTGGTAGTTTTCAATTCCTTTGGTGTAAATACTCACCCTATGACCTAATGCAGGCTACTAAAATGGTGTCACTGAATGCAGAGTTGAGAAGAGATAGTAACATGCAGCACACCATTGTATAGTATAGCCACTGTATAGACAATCTTACAATTACAGATCACAGGTAGTAGTAAAATGTAGTTAAGTAGTGAGGGTTTTGAGTATGAACATTTCTGTTTTAATATAACTCATTTAATTTTAGGTTTATATAATTTAATATCAATAGTGGCTGTTTTAATAACTGCCTCATAAAATTCCTGAAAATTTAATAATCAAATCTCCTGCACCAGTATGGGGGGTGAAGTGTACCATGGAGTTAATAATTACCATTTATTAAGAATTATTGATGTCAGTTATCATACTACACTTTACATATTTTTTAAAATTTAATTTCAGTCTTTTCAACAGTTCTAAGATGTGAGTGATACTGTTTCTATTCTGTTAATTGAAAGAATTAGATAATTTATCCAAGGGAACAACTAATGCTCTGAAGTCCTGATTTAGAGTAGTGGTTGTGTGATACTATAGTTTGCATAAGAATTATCTGAAGAGCTTGTTAAAAAAAAAAAAAAATACTGGGCCAACCTTCAGAAATTCTAATTCAATAGGTGTGGAGTGGACTGATAATTTACATTGTCAATACATTCCTAGGTGATGCTGCACTGGAAATTGCACCACCATCAAGCAGAGGCTGACAGCTTTTTATGTAAAGGGCCAGATGGTAAATATTTTAGGCTTGCAGTCCAAGAGGCACAATCAAGGATATTATAGAGAAAGAAAGAAAATATATGTGATGAGATAAAACAAATATCTATAATTGTTTAAATTAAATTCAATATATGGTAACATTAATTGAAAATGGTTTATTGTAGTAAAAATGAAAAGATTGGAGTTCTTTTCTCGGAATAACATTTCACTTAATTGGAATTCAGAGTTATTCTGTCATCAGAATTGATTGCAATTGTTCATCTGTTAATGTAGATCTGTAATGCAGTTTTAGGAATTTCATCTTTGAGGCTTTTTTTTACACAGATAGGTATTGCCAATTGCATATGTTCTTAATGAGCATATTCATTGTGTGGAAGGCATTTATAGAGTTCTTTTAGAGTCTTCTGTTGATAGTTGCCATTTAGCATACAATTACATTGTTAATTTACCACTTCCAATTGAAGGTTATGTGGGAACTCTTCATTTTCATAGTTAAATGGATTTTGAAATATAGAAATTTCCTTTATTCTTAAGGTGAGGTCTGACAAGCACTGCAGGAACTGTAGTTTGAACTTGCAAAATATATCTGTTGCAAATTTCAACTTATATGACCTTCCTGTTTTAACTTTTGTCAACACAGGAAGTGTATAACAAGATTGATTGTTATTTATGATTGTAACAGTATTGTCAAAAAGACTTTACTGTAATATTAAGTTTCTCATATGAGTACTGTTTTGTCTTGATTTTTAGGTCAGATTCATTAGGAGACATCAAAATTGAAGCAAAAGTTCCAAATCCATTTCAAAACTTCCAAATTTCCAAAACCATTCAAAGACCATAATTGGTTGAAGGCATTTCTTTTTGTTCAGAAAATTTCATTTGTGCCTGTAGCTCAACAACAACAAAAGCAAAGAAGAAAGAAACATAGTAAAATTCTGCAGCTGCTAAGCCATTAATTAGACTTCTGTGTAATAGGGCAAGTCAGGTTATTTGGTTTTAATTTCTGATCAAAATATACAGAACTGATAATGGTTAAATCTGTGATAACAAAGGAAGTTCACTAGTGATGTTACTGGTTCGGTGACACATGATAACTTAAAATATCTTCCTCATAAAAAACCTATTGATGAGTAATAGAATGAAGAACCATAGCCTTTAAATACCTGCACTTTTACAACTTTGTTTATTTTTTTCAACTAAGACTTTTTTTGGTCATTTATTTTTTGTCACCATCAGTTGTAACATCTTAGCAGATCCTACTTCAGGTTATACTGAATTAGTGTTTTCTCAACCTTGAAAATGTTTTTGCCTGTTATTCTATGCAGACTCTTCATAGAAACTAATTCTGAGTGATTTTCAGCTTGGAAATGACTTCTTGAGAAAACAACAAATCAGTATCACTAGTATCTGTCAACTTATCAAGAGCCAAGGAAAATGTCTTGAAATATTTTACTTTGTTTTTACTTGGAATGTTGATGTTACTTCTAGTGTTCTTAACTTGAGTAATTATTCTCACTGAAAGGTTATTCATAAACAAGTTTAGTTTCTTGTTTATAATAATTGGTTGCTACAGTCAAATACAATTTAATTAATTCCCTATGGGTAACCAGATACCCTTGCTTGGATGATAAATGAACCTCTCAGAAACATACTTTGTTTGCAGCTTCATTTGTGTTTGTGTATGTGTGTGAAGAAATTCTGCAGTGATGAGTTACTTTCTATTTTCTGATTTCTCTGATTGCTTTCCTGTGAGCTGAGAATATGATGAATGCTTAGTCTGGTGTTATCTACATTTGTATGTTTTATTTTTCTAGCATAGTTACAGTGTTATTGCATAATACAATAGTTTGCCATCTAACTCAATAACAAAATAATTCACACAGTATTTTAAATGCTTTTATAACGTGACATTTGAGTATACTTTTCTCTTTTTGTTTTGACATGATGGTTGAAATGTGGTGTGACAGTATATATGGTTCTTGAAACACTGGCAAGTCATAATTGTGCAGTGTATCAAGAAACAATGTAAAGTGATGTTTCTGTCACAGCCTCTCAACTCTGCCATCATGATGTGTACATAGGTATAACCAGTGCACAAAGGAATGAGTTGTGTTCTTTTTTTTTTTTTTTTTGAGTTGGAGTCTCACTCTGTCGCCCAGACTGGAGTGCAGTAGCCGCTCCCGGCCACCGCAGCCTCAACCTGCTGGGCTTCGGCGATCCTTCCACCTCAGCCTGCCGAGTAGCCGGAATTACAGGCGTGCGCTATCACGCCTGCTGACTTTTTTTATTTATTGTAGAGATGAGGTCTCACTGCCCAGGCGGGTCTCGAACCCGCAGGCTCAGGCAATCCTA
>NW_007253335.1:206797-328723 GCF_000164805.1 Carlito syrichta
CGCCAGAGCCCAGCAGGTCGAGGCTGCGGTGGCCGGGAGTGTGCCACTGCACTCCAGTCTGGGCGATAGAGTGAGACTCCAACTTAAAAAAATAACCCCCCCTGCCAAAAAATAAATGTGAAGCCATTCTTACCTGTAGGCTGTACAAAAACAGGGTAAGGGCTGTAGTGTGCCAACTCTTGTTATAGAATAATGCTACACTACTTCCCCTAACCTCAAGATTTTTTCTCCCTATGAGTTTCCTATTCAAGTTAATGGTATTGCCATCCATCCAGGCAACCTTTCCTAAAATCTGGAGTCATTGCATTCCACATCCATTGGATTCCCTAAGTTTTGACAATTCTACCTGCTTGAATTAATCCTTTCACCCTATTTACTGTAGACATGTAAGTTTAGGCCTTTATCACCCCTTTTTAAGACTGCTTTACTACTCTTTTAACAGATGTTCTTTTCCCTGGTATACCTTCTCTTAATTAGTTTTATCATGCTGTTAAAGTACCATCGTAGTTCATTTGTGCTGCTATAACAATACCATAGACTGATATTTATACAATGGAAATTTATTATAGTTTTGGAGCCTGGGAAGTCCAAAATAAAAGTGCTGGCAGATATGGCACCTGGTGGAACCTTCTTGGCTCATAGGCTATTTTTTCCCTGTAATTAACTTCACAGGGTGGAAGAAATGAGGAAACTCTCTGAGGTCCCTTTTAAAGGACACTAATGACCTAATCACTTCTTAAAGTCTCCACCTCCTAATGCCATCACATCCTGGTTTAGAATTTCAACATACGATTTTGAGGGGGCATAAATGTTCTGTCTATAACAGGTATTCCTTTCAAAATGTAAATCTGGTTCTTTCACTCCTTAGATACTTTTTTTTTTTTTTTTTAGTTGGAGTCTCATTCTGTCACCCAGACTGGAGTGCAGTGGCCACTCCCGGCCACCGCAGCCTCGACCTGCTGGGCTCCGGTGATCCTTCCGCCTGAGCCTTCCAAGTAGCTGGAATTACAGGCATGTGCTACCCCGCCCGGCTGATTTTTTTTATTTATTGTAGAGATGAGGTCTCGCTGCCCAGGCGGGCCTCAAACCCATGAGCTCAGGCAATCCACTCACCTCAGCCTCCCAAAGGTGTGGGATTACAGGCTGAGCCACCGAGCCCGGTTCCCTTAGATACTTTCAAAAATGATTTTCAAGTACCTATAGCAGTATTCCCAAACTAAAATGAAACTAAAGAGAGCAATCTTTGACATAGATGCACATTTTTACATATTCAATAGAAAGGAATTATTTTAATTTCCATAAAGATGTGGGCTTTGTTTTTCTTGAAACATTGCTTTCTTTTTGTCTTTCATTTCTCACTTTTGATGAAAGACAAAACTTTGAGATATGTTTCTCTACTATAACAAAAACAGCAGTGAAAGCATAATAATAAATGGCAAATAACACTGGGCATTGTTGTAGGGATACAAGCAGGAAATGGTTGGACTGTGGCAAAACTAGAGTGTGTGCCCAGCCTGAAAGAGGGATTTCCCAACCAGTTTTGCCATATAAGAATGTGGACCCAAGGAAGCTAGGTTTTTGGACTTTTCAAAAGAAATAAGAAGTCTAGATTTTTATCTGAATTCTTCAAAGATATTGCAAGATTCAGGGCCTCAGTGACATCATGGCTCTATTTCTTTTTGTATGGATTAGGGAACTGAGGATCAGCGAGGTAAAGAAACACTTTTTGGGTTCACAGCTTTAGTAGAGACAGTGTCAGACCTGAGCTCTCAATTCCTGCACTAGCATTCTTTTCATTATGCCAGGCTAGCTCCATTGAGTTAATGAAAAAAGCGACCATGGCTTTACTAAACTGTGGTGTGACCATGTTCTCTTTGAGCTATGGCCTCCACCATGTTTCCTAAGCGATGCCCCCCCATTCACTCTCTCAATAAACTGTATTTTTCAATCTAAAAAAAAAACAAGGGCACACACACATGCGCGCGCGTGCGCAACATGAATAAGCTAATACTAAGGATCAATTCAAGTAATTGGGTTAATGGAACCCTTCCTAACATTGCCACTAGTAAGAGTTCGGTTCTTTACCTCATTCCTCTACTAATGAGATTATTTCTTAGTCGACCTCTCTAATTAATTAGACTTTCTGCTTTCTAACTCCTTTCTATATGCACTATGACCAGATTAATCTTTTTTTTAAAGACAGTACATCAATTATATCACTTTTTTACTCAAGAATCTAATATTTTAGTTGCCTATCATATCAAGTCTAAAATCTGCTGAGCTTCAATATTTATAGAAATTTGCTACCTCTTTTATTTCTCATTACTTCCTGAAATATATCTTCCTTTGATATTCTCACTGTCCCCTAAATATTCTTCATTATAACATCAATGGTAATATCAGTCCACCTTTGCTCCTACTATTACTTCTTCTAGAATAACCTCTTTTCTTCCCTCTTATTCATTCTTCATACTCTAAGAGCTCAGGCACCTTAGCCCCTAGGCCATGGACTGATAACTGTTCTGCGGCCTGTTAGGAACCCGGCAGGACAACAGGAGGTGAGCAGCGGGCAAGGGAGGGAAGCTTCATCTGTATTTACAGTCTCTCCTCAATGTTTGCATTACTGCCTGAGCTCTGTCTTTTGTCAAATCAGTGCTGGCATTAGATTCTCTTAGGAGCTCGGACTCTGTTGTGAACTGCACATATGAGGGAGCTAGGTTGCCTGCTCCTTATGAGAATCTATTGCCTGATGATATGAGGTGGAGCTGAGGCAGTGATGCTAGTGCTGGGGAGTGGCTGCAAATACAGATTAACATTAGCAGTGAGGTTTGACTGTACAAAGACCATAATAAATCAATTACTTGTAGACGCATATCAAAACCCTGTTAGTGAGTGGCAGTTGAACTGATGTACTTTAATTGTACAGCCAGTGGTGGGCTTTAAGTCAGAATGTGACACTTATTTTAGTCGGCGCATGGCCCACCTGTTTTATCACTTTCATCCTCCTTTTTTATAGCGTGTTGTACAACTATTTCATTATATATTATAATGTAATACTAATAGAAATAAAGTGCACAATAAATGTTATGCTGTTGAATCTTCCTGAAACTATTCCCCCACCCTCCCAGCCTGTGGAAAAATTGTCTTCCATGAAACTGGTACCTGATGTAAAGAAGGTTAGGGACCACAGGTCTAGCTCATGGAGACTGCTTCTGTGCTCTCATAATGACCTCTCATTTCTGTGGAGACCTTCTGCTTCTTGAACTTCAAAACACATTGAGTGATATTATGGTTTTATTCACTCCATGTTTCATATTTCTTTTTGGCATTCAGTAAATACTTGTTAGTTGATGTCACTACAGGTTTAGGTCAGGCTCTTACCATAGTATATCAACATTACCCTACAAAGACAATAGGAATGTTTATAATAAGCTTGCCAAGCAGCAGCCTATGGGCTAAATGTACCTTACACATGGAATTTGTTAGGGAAGTTTTAGAAATTGGGATTATTTGTCAACATTTAAATAGCAAGACATTTCTGGTAAAAAATCTACTTTTCCAAATTTTCTTGAAAAATTAATAAATTGAAAATTTTTTGATCCCTGGGACTGCATTTTTATTAGACTATCATCTGTCATTGTCCTTTAGGCAGGATATCATATCCTCCATTCATTATTTCCTATTATCTTGTATCCTATAAATTTAACTCATTGAAAGTCTGTCTGACTCCTGGAGATGTCTGAATTTACAGTCTGTGAGATGTCTGTTATAGCTTCTGAATTACTAAAGATGTAATTGTATTCAAAATTTTGGTAAAGCTGAATTTATTACTTTTTGAAAATTAATACATTTATTTTAAATTAAGTCACTGTACCAATTAAATCATACAACCAGTCAGGAGCACAGTTAATTACCTATGATATATATGGTCAGCAATTATGATTAAACTGAATTTTTTAATTGATCAGAATGATATAAGAGATCATAGAGATATAGCATAGATTCTCTGTTCTTCCAAATACTATAGATAGCCTTTGGCAAGTTACTTAACCTCTGCTGTCCTCATTTTATATATACCCTTTAGGTATTATCATTATCACTGAATAAGAGCCAGAATAGATTCCAAATGAAAATGGAAGAGAGAGTCAATTTCATAGGGAACTAATACAAATTATAATATGGAAATCTTCAATCTCAGTTTCCTATTAAGGACTTCACCAGCCCAAACCAAGATCTGTTATATTTTTCTTTTCCTTATTTTTGGCCCTTGAGTATTAAATAAATTTTCTAGGGAAAATGATGGTGTGGCAGTTTAATAAGTCATCAAATTATAATAGGACAGTTAGATTGTTTCTAAGGAATATATTTTCTTATATCTTAGCATTTTCTAACAGAATTATATGACATTATTTTACATAACTATATGCAAAAGAATAACATAAAATGATATCTGTACTTTTACATTTTAAAAATTCTTGAATTTTACAGTTATTTTTAAAAGTAACAATTATAAAATTATATAAAACAATTTCAGATAGCAGTAAACTTTTCTAATATGTGAGTGGGAGTTTTGTTTTCCATTGTTAGAAGACAAAACAAAGCAAAACAGGAATTGTACTTTTCATAAAAAATTACTTTTTAGAGTTGTGAGAAACCCACACCAGCTGCTTTTTGTTTTTTGTTTTTTTTTTACAATAAGAAATTTTTCAGGTTTTAAAAACTATTTTCTTTACTCTTCTGAAAAATATTCCCATTTGATGATTCCTCAACTCCAGTGTAAAAGATGAAACTGGTCATCACAAAAATGCAAAACTTACATTCATGTATTTATGCTTCACAGAAACATAAATGTTGATTTGTTTTTAAATTTGTAAAATATATTTGGTCTCAAAATCAGAACAGAGAACAAATTATTTGAGCTAATTGGTTTATTTTCCTTTTGGTTGCAAAAATGCATTTTTGGGTAGGGTAGTGTGGTGTTAAGCTCTAAGAAGGACTAGCAATAAATGACATTTCTGGCATTTATGCGGTTTGTACAAAGCACCATCAGTCAAATCAGAAACACAAGACTACCATATTAGGCATTAAAAAAAAGTAACAAAATAAGTACAAGGAGCCACACGTTTGCATTTGAAAAGCTAAAACTAGTGGATAAAGAATAATATAAAATGAGTGATAGAAAAGGCCATAATTTGTATAACCAAAAGAAAACAGACACCTAAGAGTTTAAGAGGTCGGATCGCATTTACTTTTCCAGCCCTAGTACAGTATCTCTGGCATATACAAGTGCTCATTACTTGTAATGATCTGCAACTTTTTTCTAGAATTTCTTTACTTATTCAATTAAACATTTATTGAAAGCTAAAATTTGTATCTGTTATTGTATTACCCTTCAGATATGTGGCAGAGAGTGCTCTTTGGTACATTTCATTGTGAATTTTTTAAAAGTCACACATTCAGATATTTAGACAGTTAAACTAATAGTACAACCTAGTACAGCTAACTAACATAACCATGTTAAATTCATTTTTGAAACATTTACTGTTTATAAAGCTAGATACAGACAGTTCTTGCTTTGCACATTTCTGATCTGCATGAGATCTGTGTGAGTTTCATTTAACTGTGTAAAGTGCTGACTACTTGTACAATGGAAAGAGCCTGGACTTGAAGACACACGTCTGGGTTTATTCCAACTTTGGCACTTATTCTGGGTACATTATTCAGCTTCTGCATTCAGCTTTTTCATTTGTTAAAATAGGATGATAATAATAACGCCTATTTCACAATATGGTTGTACACAGTACATAAAATTATATCCATATAATTTTAAATTTCAATTCTCAAAGCTAAAAATTGTATCATTTTTGGAAAACTTTATCTTGTCTTCAGAGATAAGACCAAATTAAGGAATATAATGCTGTTTATTTACTATTTTAACCAAACCATGTAGTGAATATTTATGGTAGGTTATATTTTCCAAAGATGGCCATAACAATTTTGCTTTTCCCACATATTCTTCTAGAACTTGTTCAACCACTTATTGAGAGTTGGGGTCTCATTCTTCTATTGAATCTGAGCACACTTGTGACTTGCTTGTAACCAGTAGAATGTGGCAGAAGGGATCCCTTGTGACTTCCTAGCATAAGTCGTAAAGGACAATGCTGCTTTCACCTTGTTTGGAACACTGTCCTGAGAAGTTTGAGAACCTGAAGGTTGCCATGTTGTTTGAAGCCATGCCTTGTGGGAAGGTCCTAGATCTCAGGTCTTAGGTATCAGATTTCAGGTCAGCAGTTCTAGTCTTCAAATCCTTCCAGGTCAATCATCAGATATGTGAATGAATGAATGAATGGTTGAATGATTCAGATGATGTCAGCCCCAGCCATTGAGTCTGTCCCAGAGTCACCCCTAGCCTTTGAGACTCTGTACCAAAGCCCCAGATCTTGTGGAGTTAGAGACAAACCATTATCAGTGTGCCCTTTGTGAATTCCTGGTTCACAGAATCTATGAGCGTGATACAGTGGCTTTGTTTTATGTCAATACGTTTGGGGTGGTTTATTATATATTTCAACAACAATTGGAACCGTTATAAAACCTAAAAGATAAATTTTCTCAGTAAGAAACAGATTGCTAGCCGGGCTCGGTGGCTCAGCCTGTAATTCTGCGCCTTGGGAGGCTGAGGTAAGTGGATTGCCTGAGGCCGCGGGTTCGAGGCCCGCCTGGGCAACTTGGTGAGACCTCATCTCTACAAGAAATCAAAAAATTAGCCAGGTGTGATAACACATGCCTGTAGTTCCAGCTACTTGGAAGGCTGAGGTGGAAGGATCATTGGAGCCCAGCAGGTCAAGGCTGCGGTGGCCGGGAGTGGCCACTGCACTCCGGTCTGGGCGACAGAGTGAGACTCCAACTCAAAAAAAAAAAAAAAGAAAGAAACAGATTGCTATTGAAGCTCACCAAAGTGGGAACTATCTGCTAAATAAATGTATACTGAGTTTTTCCTTCATTTTAAGTGAAGATAGCTTAATAGAGAATTTTGTCTAGTAAGTAGCATTCCCTTATGGTTTCTTTCCATCTTCTTTATTCTGATGATAATCCCTTGAAGAAATACTAGCTGACTGTCTCAGCAGCTGGGAAAGAAATATGTATGTTTAAACAGTAGCTTTATGGTAAATTTTACCAGTTTGGCTAATTAAAAATGTCAATGAATACTTTTAAACTAATAAGGATTACTTACGTAGTTTTAAAATTACTTACGTAGTTTTAGTAACACAAGAACCTAATAAAGCTTTATAAAAATAAAGGAATATCTGTACTGATCTCTTTAATTGAAAGTTTATTTGGTATCCCTTATATTAATTTTAGTGTTAATTTATAATAATAGCCTTATTATTAGTATATTTGGCAGAATTGTTTTGAATCATATCTTTCCTATCACTTCTTGGAAGACAGTGAGTTTTCTAAGTTGATTACCTCTAAATAAAATAATAACTTGCAAAATTACTGAGGGTTTTCTGTTTTATGGTATTTACGATATTCTAAAATAATATAAGTTTGATGGAGTGGATTTTTAAAATTAAGATTATTGCTATGAGAAAGGTAATCGTTATTGTAGTAACATGAATTTCTTATGCTTTGAAGTTTTGTGTGTATGTGTATAAATATAAATAATTGCACACAATGCCTGTGGAAGGATACATAAGAAACTGTAATATTGATTGCTTCTGGGAGTGAACTGGGATATGTAAATGTAATTCTCACTGAAACAAAATTAAAATTAAACATTTTCTATCACGTGAGAATCTGAAAGACAGAGTTGTGTTGTATTCATATTTGTATCTTTAGCACCTAGTTATTATTTGGTGCTTGGTATGCACTTAGTTAATATTGTTGGGTAAATACAAGTTTGAAGTTATATTCTTAATTTATTAGCTACCTTATATGTGACATTCATAATTTTATACATTATGATATTGTTCACTGAAAAGAGCAAATAGTCTTTTCTCACATAGCCCATAAGTCTAGGCCCAATCAGAAGAAGAACTACACAGTATTAAGTTTATATGTATGTATAGATATTCTGACAGGAAACATGAGGTCTGTAGATTAGAGAACAGAGTTTATTACCCAGAGCATTTTAGTGTTGGTTCCCCAAACCCAAATCTCAACAGAATGACACTGTGAGTGAGAACTGCATCTTATCTGCACATGTAGCTGGGTTGTACCACAGGAGAGGAACCCTAAAATTATGACACCGGAAGCTTATATAGAGTTGTTGGTACATCTGCCCATAACAAGAAATACAAAAATACCCCTTACCTGTACCCTGGAATTAGACAAATCCTTCCTGGGGAAGAGAAAGGCATCTCTTGGTTAATCACTCCAAAAGTAATCTAAAACTAAATCTCTTGGAAAAAGTAGAGAATCTTTTACAGTCTTAGAATATCTTCAGGGAGAGAGACTTATCTTTACTATAGCTTATCAATTTTCTTTGCAGGAATACAAGAAATCCAGGGCGAATTGTCTCCCAACACACAGTAATTTAAGCAGGGAACATTCAATGTAAAACTATTCATCAGTAATAGAAGAGTAGCTATAAAAGGTGGACAGCAAACTCTAAAGTGTAGTCTAGGCCTAAGGGGGTGTATTTAAGGTAGGAGAAAGTAACTTCCTTGGAAGGACTTTCTCATTGAAAGATATAGTTTCAACTCTAGGTGTTGTAGAACAGTGATATTCAACCTTATGGCTTCCCTGGGCCACATCAAGTAACTTTTTGGCTTCCCTGGGCTGCATCAGGTAGAGAAACTGTCTTGGACTGCACATAAATTATGTAATATAATTTGTGTGTGTGTGTGTGTGTGTGTGTGTGTGTGTGTGTGTGTGTGTGTGTGTGTGTGTATGTATATATATACATACAAACATATACCTATATAAAAAATAAGACTTTCTTTTTTTATATTTTTATTATAAAGTTTAGAAAACGAGAACAATATAAAACTAGTGGGAAATTTGATCTTGGTTTTGTAAAACTAATCTATCCGTGTCTGGTTTGATGGAAGTGGTTGCAATTCTTAGTGAGTTCTCAAGATGCTTGTCAGAAATGTTTGTTCGAATTTTGTCCTTTGTGTGCTTCATAATTGAAAACAGCTGCTCACAAACGTATATGCTGCTAAAATGTGATGTCATGAATAAGGTGTGATTGTGAACTTCAAAAATGGAACTTCACATGGGATCACAAAGAAAATATATGCTCAAAAACACATGATGCTAAAAGATTTTGTGGGGCCACATTACTAGCTGTCCTGGGCTGTATCTGGTTGGACATGCCTTCTTTAAAGATAATCTAGGCAGCCGGGCTCGGTGGCTCAGCCTGTAATCCTGCGCCTTTGGGAGGCTGAGGTGAGTGGATTGCCTGAGCCCGTGGGTTCAAGACCCATTGGGCAGGGAGACCTCATCTCTACAATAAATCAAAAAATCAGCCGGGTGTGGTAGCACATGCCTGTAATTCTGGCTACTTGGAAGGCTGAGGCAGAAGGATTGCTGGAGCCCAGCAGGCCGAGGCTGCAGTGGCCGGGAGCGGCCACTGCACTCCAGTCTAGATGACAGAGTGAGACTCCAACTCAAAAAAAAGAAAAAAAAAGATAATCTAGGCCTGAGGGGGTTTGTCCAAGGCAGGAGAAAGTAACTTCCTTGGAAAGGTGGGTTCTCATTAAAAGATAGTTTCAACCTTCTGGATGTCTTAGAAGTTCATGGGTTACCTAGGCCAACTGATCCACAGTTGCCTGACCTGAAGGAATAACTCTTAGGAGAACTTGCAAACTGAGGTTCATGTGTGGGCACACAGAGAAAGTGGGCTATGGAGAGGAAGTTGCGACTTTCTTGCAGGCCTCCTTCTATGGGAATCCAGGGTGCTTCTGTGTACCTTTTGGACCAGAGTGGCTGTGAGCAGCCATGAGTGGCTGTGAGTGGCTCACTCCATAGGGCCTCCTGGATGTACACTTTCAAAGACAAGAAGATGGTGCAGGAAGCAGTATCTTGGACTGGGGTGCACTCTTGAGCTGTCTGGGCTCTCCCACACGGTACGACTGCCTCAGTTGAAAGGTGGAGAAACTATATGGTGAAAACTATGACTTGCAGGCATTTAGCATGGGAGAAAAGCATGTAGGCTAGGCTGGGCACAGTGTCTCATGCCTATATTCCCAGCACTTTGGGCGGCTGAGGTGAGAGGATTGCCTGAGCCCAGGCCAGATGAGTTCCAGACCAGCCCAGGCAACTTGGTGAGACCTCATCTCTACAATAGATAAAAAAATTAGCCGGACGTGGTAGCATGTGTCTGTAGTTCCAGCTACTTGGAAGACTGAGGTGGAAGGATCACCTGAACCCATCAGCTCGAGACTGTGGTGGCCTTGAGTGTGCCACTGCACTCCAGCCTGGGCTACAGAGTGAGATTCCAATTCCAAAAAATAAAAAAAGAAAAGTATGTGGGCTGAGTGAAAAGGAGAGCGCCTTCCTAGCCATTGTCCCCTAAAGAAAAGACTAATTGACAAATCTGGCAAAGTATTTCTTTGTATTTGTTATTTTAGAGTCATGGGGTACATGTGAGAGTTTTCCACATAGTGTATTGTGTGAAGGCGAGGTTTGGGCTTCTAGTGAGCCCTCTCTCACCCAGCAGTGGACCTGGTACCCAATGGGTCATTGTGTATCCCTTATTCCCCTTCCCTTTCTCCCTCCTTTAGTAGTGCCCAGTGTCTGTTTCTGCCCTTGTGCCCCTGTGCCCAGTGTTAATGCCCACCTGTGAGTAAGAACATGTGGTATTCAGTTTTTTCATTGTTAGTTCACTTAGAATGGTCATCTACAGCTGTATCCATGTTGATGCAAAGGCCATGATTTTGTTCTTTATGGCTGCTTAGTATTCTACCGTGCATATATATATCACTTTATGTATATTCTCTTTATCCAACCCACTTTAGATGGGCATTTGGGTTGCTTCCATGTTTTTGCTCTTACGAATAATGCTGCAATAAATATAGTGTACAGGTATGTTTTTGGCAGAGTGATTTATGTTCCTCTAGGTATATTACCAGGAGTGAGATTGCTGGGTTGAATGGTAGCTCAGTTTTCTTTGAGAAATCTCCACACTGCTTTTCACAAAGGTTGAACTAATTTAATTCCCACCAACAGTGTATGAGCGTTCCCTTTCCTCTACAGCCTTACCAACACCTGTTGTTTTTTGACTTTTTAATAATAGCCATTCTGATTGGTGTGATATGGTATCTCATTGTAGTTTTGATTTACATTTCTCTGATGATTAGTGAAGCTGAGCATTTTGTTATGTGTTTGTTGGCTGCTTGCATGAGAAGTATCTGTTCTTGTCCTATGCCCACTTTTTATTTTTATTTTTTTTAGTTGGTGTCTCACTCTGTCACCCAGACTGGAGTGCAGTGGCCGCTCCCAGCCACCGCAGCCTTGACCTGTTGGGCTCCGGCAATCCTGCCGCCTCAGCCTTCCGAGTAGCCGGAATTATAGAAATGCGGTACCACGCCCGGCTGATTTTTTGATTTATTGTAGAGATGAGGTCTCGCCAAGTTGCCCAGGCGGGTCTTGAACCCGCAGGCTCAGACAATCCACTCACCTCAGCCTCCAAAAGGCTCGGGATTATAGGCTGAGCCACAGAGCCTGGCTCTGTACCCACTTTTTAATGGGATTTTTTTTTCCCTTCTCAGTTTGAGTTCCTTATAGATCTGGATGTTAGGCCTTTGTTGGATGCAAAGCTTGCAAATATTTTTCCCATACTGTGGGTTATTTCTGAGCTCTCTTAATGATTTCTTTTGCTGTGCAAAAACTTTTTAACTTGTTAAGGTGCCACCTGCCAATTTTAGATTTGTTGCGTTTAAAGACTTGGCCATGAATTCATGGTCCAGGACGATGTTTCCTAAGTTTTCTTCTATAATTCTTATAGTTTAAAGTTTCACATTTAAGTCCTTGATCCAGTTTTAGTTAATTTTTGTATATGGTGATAGATGTCCAATTTTATTCTTCTACTTATGGCTAGCCAGTTTTCCCAGTACAAGCAGAAGAAAAATATTTAAAGGGTCTAGGTTCATTTTTATACATCAGAGGATAAGAGTGAATTTGGAGCTAAGAGATACAAAGTTGATAACTGACATAATCTATTGCTTGAATTTTATTTATTATTTTAAATAATAGAGCAGGGCAAATATGTGTCAACCAGTTATTTTTCTTTTTGGTGTTTAGAGAGTTTCTCCTTTATTATGAATGCAATTAGCTTTCCTATATGGAAGTGAAATTTGAAAATACTTTAGTTTCTGCTTTCCACCTTTTTCTGGAGATACTCTTGTGTATATAAATCATTCCAACAGCTTTTTAACACAAAAACTATTTGTAATTGACAAATCATACATTTTCACTACCTTTGTTCCAGTATAATTTTGGGTTTCTTTAACATTTTGTGATAGATGCATCAAGCTTTGTTGATTTATCTTTGTTGCCTTTGGCTTGAGTGTTGATCATTGTTTGATATGAGAATATCTTAAAACTTTCCATGTAGGAGACTATTGAGAAGAAGAATTTACCCTGATTATTTTTCTTGATCATTTCTGAGGCAGAGAATTAATCAAGCCTAGATCTCAGTGTGAATCACTATGTAATTTTTTTAAAAGACAACGTGACTGGGCATGGTGACTCATGCATATAATCCCAGCACTTTGGGAGGCTAAAGTGGGAGGATTACTTGAACTCAGGAATCCGAGACCAGCCTAAGCAACATAGTGAGACCTGTCTCTACAAAAAAAAAAAAAAATTAGCTGGGCATGGGGGTGCATGTCCATAGTCCTAGCTACTTGGGAGGCTGAGGTGTAAGGATCACTTGAACCCAGGAGGTCAAGGCTGCTGTGAGCTGTGATCATGCACTCCAGCCTGGGTAACAGTGAGACCAGAATCAACAAAAGAAAAAAAAAAGACAATGTATTAAATTGTTAGCAATTTGTATCATTTATATGCTAACACACTATATTTGACAGCTATAAAATAGTGAAATAATTCTTGAACTCTAGGTGAAAAGGTCTTTTAACATTGTGTGAAATAAAATTTTACAAACTGTATTTTGCTTTTTTTCATTATGGTTTAATATTGTTCTTGTAAAGATCATTTATCAGACTCTTGAACCTCTAATCAAACATGACAAGTAAGAGTACAGTGTGTCTAGTTGAAACTAAAATAGACTTTTAACTTTACTTAAGATTGAATGAAAAGTGACTGACAATTTTTAAAAATCAGATCTCTGAAATAAGTGAAGAAAACTTAGAGTGAAATGAAGTCATTGTTTTTAGTATAGCTCATCGTAATAAAAATAATTATTAAATGTGGCAACTTGTACCGTTAATTTATAATGAATTGGGAGGATGCAATTGCAAGTAACTTAGAAAGTAATGTAGGTTGTTAGGATTTTTTTTTTTTGAGTTGGAGTCTCACTCTGTCGCCCAACTGGAGTGCAGTGGCCGCTCCCGGCCACTGCAGCCTCGACCTGCTGGGCTCCGACGATCCTTCCGCCTCAGCCTTCCAAATAGCTGGAATTACAGGCATGTACTACCACGCCCGGCTGATTTTTCGATTTATTGTAGAGATGAGTTCTCACTGCCCAGGTGGGTCTCGAACCCGCGGCTCAGGCAATCCACTCACCTCAGCCTCCCAAAGGCGCGGGATTACAGGCTGAGCCACTGAGCCCGGCCGGTTGTTAGAATTTATTAACTTTTCACTACAGTGAATAGTGTATCTGAGAAGAATTTTCTATCTTAGACGAATTTTTCATGTAATAATAGAAGTATGCTAACAGAGTTTTATGTATCAGGGACTTTAAAACTAGCAAATTGAAAAATACAGGCAAATTCGAGTGGTATAAAATTTTACAAACATAATTTCTTAGTTAAACAGATTTATGGGCTTTTTTATGAAGTTAACTTTTGGAATTTGACCACTTTACATAGAATTCAAACTGCTTGACATATAGGAGGTTGATTAAATTCGTCTAAGTCCCTACATTTAAGTTTTTCTTCTTGTCTGAAGTGAAACAGGTAAATGATGTGTGATGGTAACTTGTGGAATGAAAGAGGTATATCCAATGGATAGATGTGTAGCTAGCTAATGAATGGGCATAGTCATTGCAACCTGGAGAACCATACTGTATGAATAGATGTGACTGCATGCTAAACTAATACATTAGTGAATTAAGATAGAAGTTGTGTGCAAAATTGACGAAATTTAATTTAGAGTTTTCATTAAATAGAAATTTTTAGCTCATAATTTTGTTTTTCTTCAAATATTAGAAATATTTCTAATTCCCCAAGTATTGCCTGAATTGCCTTTTAAGATAAGTATTGTAAGCCAGGCTCGGTGGCTTAGCCTGTAATCCCTTGCCTTTGGGAGGCTGAGGTGAGTGGATTGCCTGAGCCCCGCGGGTTCAAGACCTGCCTGGGCAACTTGGCGAGACCTCATCCCTACAAGAAATCAAAAAATCAGCCGGGCACGGTAGCGCATGCCTGTAATTCTGGCTACTTGGAAGGCTGAGGCGGCAGGATCGCTGGAGCCCAGCAGGTCAAGGTTGCAGTGGCCGGGAGCGGCCACTGCACTCCAGTCTGGGCGACAGAGTGAGACTCCAACTCAAAAAGAAAAAAAAGGTAAGTATTGTATACACGCATTTTGAACAGTTAAATTTTGTTCGGATATCCCTTTTTTCAAGTCGTGTATGTATATGCATTCACTAAATATATTTAGTACTTAAATACATTTCTGTTAGACTATGCTTCTGTGAAGCTTAATCATGGAAACTAATTTAAATAAAATGACCTATTCACATTAGTTTCATATTCTCTTAATTTTCAAGTTTTTAATTCTGTGAGCAAGTAATTATGAAGGTTGTAATTAATGACTAAATTTTAAATACTTTTTTCTGTGCTCTCAGTTTTTTTTTCTGGTTTATATCTTGACAGCAAGCATCTATAACAACAGTAGCAATTAAGAGAGGCATGGTTTTTGCACTAAATTTTTGTAGCTTGTTGAAAGATAAGTTTGTGTCTTTCAGTTTTGTTGTGTGTGTGTTTATATAAGTATCTTCCCCCAACCTCAGAGACTTGTGGAAGATTGTAATGCATTAAGAGTTAAAAGGAAGATTTTCTATATTAAACTTAACCTAAGGCAGTTAACTTGGTATGCCATGAAATAATAGAGTTTGGAACTATTTTCTTATTTGATCTTGTCTTGGAGGCCAGCATGAACATCAGAAAAGAAAGGATAACATGATCTTTATTTGGTGATCATATAAATGCATCCACAGAAAACTCAGGAGACTTAAAATCTACTTACATTAGTAAGAGAATGTGGATGGTGGCTGAATATAAATTATACAAGGTAGCTCTTTTAATCTAAGCATGTCTACTTACACATAGAAATGGATCAAATTAGTCAATTCTCACTAATGACAGAATTCTAAAATATGTTGTAATAAATTTGACAAGTCATAGAATCTTTATAAAAATGGAAAATTTTATTGAGAGATGCAAAATAATATCTGAGCAAAGTGAATATATACAGATAATGAAAGGGAAGATTTCATAATAATTCCAAAATTAAGATATGAATTTAACATAATTCCAATTATAAACCCGGGAGGATTTTTATTTATTTGTTTATTCATTCAGTCACTCATTCAGTCACTCACTCTGGAGTAGTTAGATGAAATTATTTTAAGAATTCTGTGGAAGAAAAAAATCTGAAAGAGTAGCCAAGCAAGTTAAAAAAGAGCCGTGTCATGACTAGCCTTACCAGATACCAGATTTGATGGAGCCCATAATTTCATCAATATGGTATTAGCATAATAGGCAAAGATCATTGGAAAGAAGAAATTTTTCAGAAATATATTTCTGTATTTAAGAGACAAAAGTGTTAGTAAGTCAGTGGATAAAGGATGGAATATTAAAAACTACCTGTGACACAAGAAAATAAGAGTTAGACCCAACCTTAGACCATATATAAAAATGAATTCCAGTGAATCAAAGACTTAATAGGAACTAAAAGAGTCATTGTATTACAAGACCGTCAAGGCCTTTGCTGGGAGCCCAAAAGATTTTCTTAACCATGACTAAAAACCCAGATGCTATTAAAGAAAATTAGGGGAAGCCGGGCTCGGTGGCTCAGCCTGTAATCCCGCGCCTTTAGGAGGCTGAGGTGAGTGGATTGCCTGAGCCCGCGGGTTCGAGACCCGCCTGGGCAGCGAGACCTCATCTCTACAATAAATAAAAAAATCAGCCAGGTGTGGTAGCGCATGCCTGTAATTCCGGCTACTTGGAAGGCTGAGGCGGAAGGATCGCCGGAGCCCAGCAGGTCGAGGCTGTGGTGGCTGGGAGCAGCCACTGCACTCCAGTCTGGGCGACAGAGTGAGACTCCAACTCAAAATAAAAAAAAAAAGTAAGGGGAAAAAAGTACTTAAAACCAGTCAATTCATGATACATTTGGAGGGAAAAAAGTTACCTAGATAACAGATAAAGGTTAATGTCTATAGTATATGATAAGAACGAGACAGGCAAACCTATTTGAAAACTAGGCAGAGGATGTAAGGAGAACAAATCCAAATGGCCGACAAACATAAAAAGATGCTGGCATTTATAGTTGTTAAAGAAATGTACATTAAGATAACAATTGCATGTCATTCCAAACCCATCAGACTATCAAGAAATAGGTAGCTATAGTATTTAATGTTAGCCAGAATGTTGGGAAAATAATACTTTCAACACATAGCTGAAGGAAAAGTGAAATCTTTCAGGCTTTTTGTAAAATTATCAGGTAATAGCAATTAAAAATAAAAATACTTAATCCCAGCAATCCCATTCCTGGGAACCTATTCTATAAGACTAAAAGTACTGTGTGCAGGTACAAAGATGTATTGCACTGTTGTTGCCAATGACTAAAATGAAACACAAAAAACAAAGGAAAGTGAAAAACTTTGCTTACAGGAACTGTTGAATACATTGCACTATATACATATTATGGGATATGTCAGTTATTTAAATGAACGAATTAGAACCATATGGATCGGCTTTGAGTAATTTATAAGAGTTATTGAGTGAGAAAATCAAGATGCAGAAAACTGTGTATAATATTCCATTTTAGTTAACAAAGCTCCCCAAACTTTCTGCATGTCTGTATGTGAGGAAAAACCCATGAGAACTTGAAAAAAATATAATTCATTGACACGTAACAGGAGAGGTTAATGAAGATGGAGGAAAGAAGGCAAGGAAGAAGACCAAGTACAAAAGGAAAAGATAATCACATTTATACATTTTAGTTAAACATTATATATGTGTCTAAAAGAGTAAAATGCTATTGAAAACAAAATTGGATCTGGATAATTGTCCTTTTTATTTTATGGGTCACAGCTGATGCGTAATTTTTGTTCATTCTTTAATTCATTTCAAGTAGTCATTTATTGAATGCCTACTGTGTACAAAACAACATGGTGAGTATAGCAAAACAATGATGACAGAGTTGATGATGATTATGCTATCAGCAGTCTACAGCATTGGTTGATTGGTTATTCTGTGCTAGGATGTGTTCTAAGAGCATTATATGTGTAATAACCTCATTTAGTCCTCACAACAGCCTGATGAGGTAAACATTATTGTCATCTGCATTCTACATATGAGGAGGCAAAAAAAATAAGAAGCCTCCTTAAGTTCATACAGGCTAAATGTGGAGCCAGAATTTAAACCCAAATGTACCTGACTCCAGAGCCTACACTGTTAATCTCTTGCTGTCTTCTAATATAAGATAATATATAAAACAATGAAGTCAGTGCCATCATCAAGGTATAAACAAAATATGAGAACATGGAAAAGAAAGGGGTTGATCTGACTATAGGAATACAGCAGGTTTCAATTAAGAATTGATATATTAGAATTGATGATTAGTTGACCATGCCAATTAAGCCATCATCCTATACGTGGAGAATTCATTGGAAGGCATTTTAGATAAGGAGAATTTAGTTCGCACAGATGTAAAAATGGAAATGTGCTTGGGAAAAAGCCAGTTATTTAGTGGGACTGACACACATGATGTGTGAGAAAGTAATGGGAAATAAAGGTATAACATTAGTTGAGGCTCTTGATTTTCATGCAAATTATTGTGGACTTCAGGTAATAATGAACCACTGAAGATTTTTGAAAGAGTGGTGGTATGCTCTGAGAAGAACATGTTTCTGATGTTTCTTGTCTGTATGAGCAGAAAAGTTGTGAAGGTGGTCTTGGGTTCCATAGGTCTCAGAAACAATCTTCGTATACTTGATTAAAAAGAAAATTAGAGAACTTAAGATTTGGGGGTGGGAAGATAATAACCAGAGGAAACGTAAATCTTGTTAGTTTTTTGAGCTCCTCAACAGACAGAAATTCATGAAAAGAAACAAAAAATACAATTTTTTCCTCTCACATGTAGTAAGTATAGTTTAATGGAAAACACAATAGACTAATTTGTTAAAAATGTTTTGGGTTTCTGATTGGCTCAGAACCAACTCTGTAAACATATTAAAATAGAAAAATAGGAAACAGAATTACAGTATAGTAAAACTGAAAATATTACAGTTTTTAAATACAGTACTTTCCATTTGATATGCTAACAGAAACCGTTATTTCTTCCTACTTCATTAGGCAAGCTTTTAAAACTATCTTTATTCTGTTAGGTACTAAGCTCTTTAGATAAGTAAAGCAATAAATGATATTCAGGAGAGATTGTTTTTATTCCCAGCTCCCTAAACCAGGTTCCCCAAAAGATTTAATGTCATTCATTTTGAGATAAGTTTGAAATTCTTCCACTTATGTATTCGCTACATTCTAGGTATTTGAAAAACACATTAGTACCAAAACAATTTTTCATGTACATTTTATGTGAGCAATGATGCTGGTGAAGTTTGTTACTAGATGGTTTTGTGAAAACTATTAATTTGGGAAAAAATTGAGTGACATTTGAAGGAAGATAAAAAGGTCTTGAATTTTCATAAGCTCGGCAGTTTCGTCTGATCTTGTCTTACATGGCTTTTATTGTCAACAGTGGTATAATTGTGCAAAGATAATAAGCACATATCCATCTATACATCCATGTATTCACTTACAAGCATATAGTAAGGTGCTGAAAGAATTGATTAGCATTTACAAATATAATTTTAGCTGGGCTCGGTGGCTCAACCTGTAATCCTGTGCCTTGGGAGGCTGAGGTGAGTGGATTGCATGAGCCCGTAGGTTCGAGACCTGCCCGGGCAACTTGACAAGACCTCATCTCTACAATAAATCAAAAAATTAGCCGGGAGTGGTAGCGCGCACCTCTAGTTCCAGCTACTTGGAGGGCTGAGGCGAAAGGATCGCCGGAGTCCAGCAGGTCAAGGCTGCAGTGACTGGGAGCAGCCACTGCACTCCAGTCTGGGTGACAGACTGGGAGTGGCCACAGAACTCCAGTCTGGGTGACAGACTGAGACTCTGACTCAAATATTTATTTTTTTAGGTACAATAACCTTGAAAATAAAGCTACCATTTTTGGATAATATTGTCAGGAAGGTAAACTGAAAAACGCTATATCATGAATAACAAAGAATTTCAGGACTTTTTAGTCTAATGTGATTCTGTCTTATGCTGAGACTGGCCCTTTGGGACAGTCTTTTGTTCACAGTATATTCTTTGATGATGGTGATGATCTTAAGTACTTTTATAAGTCAAGATATTTAAATATTAAAATAGCCTCACTTTTCTCATCAATTTTTGTTAGCGGATGTTAAGAAAAGAGAGCAACTGATAAATATAAAAATTTAGGTCTTTAAAAAACTCTTCCATTGCAATAAACACTTTCAGACCAGTAAATAATTTGAGTTTCTGGTTTATAGAAGACAGAGGTTGGAGCATAAAGAGTTGCCGGTGCCTGATGGTGTACGGGATTATAAGAGGATAAAAAGGACTTGGTAAGGTTGTTTGAAAGTTCTAGTAGTAAAGTGCAGCTATTTATGTCTTTAGCAGGGACTTCTGGGAAACGCTTGAAATGATAGCTAGCTGATCAGGGTTACCAGAAGTTTTGGTCAGATTTTATCTAAACGTAACAAGAACTAAAATGTGGCAATTCTTCATATCGATAGGAAGTGATTCTTTATACCGCTAGAAGTGATTCATCTAGCTGGGTGAAGGAAGGAAGGGCAGAAGGAAAAAAGCACATTATCCTCCAGCATGCTCTAGGGGACTTACATATATTACTCAGGAAGAGAGAGGGCTCTGGGCAGAGCTGAGGCCACACTTATACCAAGCAAGGGCTGGACACAAAAGGAATGTCTGGTGAAGGCCAGAAACAAATGTTCAGAGACTGGCGTTTTTAAGTTAAGAGGTTTCAAAACTAGAAAGAGTCTACTGCCACAGAGATATCAGATAAGAGGATTGTGAAAAGTCCACTGGCTTTGTCAAAATACCATATTAGACCTTTGCCAGAGTAATTTTGATAGACTTTTAGAGTGCTTGGTTAGATCAGGCTTTAGGAGCAATAAAGCAGTTAAGAAATAGGAGACTAGGAATTAATGACCAAATCAACTTTGCTTTAACCCTTTGAGGATATCACATTTTCTTTCACGAGACAGGCTATATACCATATATTGTTGTTTGGGAACGAAATTATTCTTTTAAGAAGAAAATTTATTTTAGTTATTAATAAGATTTAGTGCTAAAACGTCCCATGGAAATTACCCATTTCTTCCTCTACTTGCTGCCTTAGTACACCAACCAGAGACTGAGAAATTTTCATTAGAATGAGTTCAGTGTCCTATATCATAAGTAAATATAAAATACAGAAATCTGGATTTACACAAGACAATGTAGATAGTAAGAGTTTACTGCTGAGATTTACTGGTCATGGTTTAAAGGAATCCAAAAATGAACCTCTGTTCCTTACTCAAGTTCAGAATCACTGGAGATATCAGCATTGTATTTGTATAGTCACAGTAGGATTGCTAATACTTTACTGCTGAATTAAACATGTTTGCTAATTTTGACACTGAAACAGCTAGACAGCCAAAGGTATGGTAGAACAGAAAATTCTTGCCTCTTCTAAAAGAACAGGAACCTAGAAGGGGCTAAGCCATAAATGTCCAATTCCTCCCTCTCAATTTATTAATCAGATAAACCATTCCTATTTCAGATTTCATATGGCAACTAACCTTTAAAGAACTACCACTTGTCAAGTTTTGGCATATCAGTGAATATCCACAATCTGAAAAGGCTATTAAAACACACCTGTTTTCTAACTACATATATATGTGAGGCTGAATTTTTTTGAGTCAGGGTCTCTGTTACCTAGACTGGACTGCAGTGACATGATCACAACTCACCACAGCCTCCCATTCCAGGGCTCAGACAGTCTTCCTGCCTTGCCTCCTGAGTAGCTGGGACTACAGGAATGCACCACCATGCCTGGCTATTTATTTATTAATTTTTTTAAAAAATTTTTGTAGAGTCGAGGTCTTGCTATATTGCCCAAGCTAGTCTTGAACTCCTAGGCACAAACAGTCCTCTTACCTCGGCCTCCCAAGGTGTTGAGATTACAGGCGTGAGTCACCATGCCTGGCAAGGCTGAATTTTTTCCATCTGCTGTGTCAAACAATACATTTTAAAAGATTGAATGTAGAAGCAAACCAAAGAATCTAATGATCTCCCATTGAGCCACATGTTATGGAGATTTGTAAAAATGTAAATATAATTATTCTTTTGTTAAAAATGCTAATGTTGCCGGGCTCGGTGGCTCAGCCTGTAACCCCGTGCCTTGGGAGGCTGAGGTGAGTGGATTGCTTGAGCCCGCGAGTTCGAGACCCGCCTGGGCAACTTGGCGAGACCTCATCTCTACAATAAATCAAAAAATTAGCTGGGCGTGCTAGTGGGCGCCTGTAGTTCCAGCTACTTGGGAGGCTGAGTCAGAAGGATCGCTGGAGCCCAGCAGGTCAAGGCTGTGGTGGCCGGGAGCGGCCACTGCACTCCAGTCTGGGTGACAGAGTGAGACTCCAACTCGGAAAAAAAAAAATGCTAATGTTAGCATGCAATAGGTTTACAATTGTTACCTTTAAATGAAGTACTACATTTTTTTAAAGCCTTAGTTGTGATTTTTTAAACATGTTAAATATCAGTAGAAGTAATATAAACAAGCCAGATGTAGTGGCTCACACCTGTAATCCCAGCACTTTGGGAGGCAGAAATGAGAGGATTGACTGAGTCCAGAGGTTTGAGACCAGTCTGGGAAATGTGGCGAGACCTCATCTTTATAATTTAAAAGAAAAAAATTAGCCAGGCATGGTATTGCATACTTGTGGTTCCAGCTACTTGAAGGGCTGAGGAGAAAGGATCACCTGAGCCCAGAAGGTCAAGGCTGCAATGACCATGGCCATGCCAAAGGAAAGAATATAAACAAAAGCTTTTTGGGAGCCTCAGTAAATTTTAATACTGTAAAGAAGCTTTGAGGATCTATGGTCTAGAGGAATCCACATATAATTTAGAAGAAGGGCATAGCTTTCTATCCAGAATATGTGTATTTTGGTTTAAAGCAATACTTTGATGTGAAATATTTTTCAAATGTTGTTGTTAAAGTAGGTTTTATAGTTACCACATTGCTTTATTTGAAGTCATATTACTTTGAAACTCTCCTAAACATTCATTTTCATTTTATCTTTCCAAAATACAACAGGAAGTTAAAATGAAGTGAGATTCTTGCAAAGCTATCTAATTTTTTTTTGGTGAACATTTAGTTTTTCTTAACTATAGCTGGTTTCCTGAACAAGCACAATAAGGTACAAGAATATTGACTAAAGATATTCTTTGATAATCTGTGGAATATTCCTGGCATTTTACATGTTTGAAGTGAATATTTTATACCTAAGTTAAATGGACAAAGTTTATTTAAAAATTTTGTAGTAGCGCAGTCTAATGCCATCTTGGAATGTATGTGGAGGTTAATTCACTATAATGGGAACCTTCTGCAGGTTAGTGGTCACTGTTTATCCTTTTATCATGTAACATGGTGGTTGTAAAGTTGATGAGACTGCTGATACTTCTTTTTTTTTCTTTAAGCAGATAATCTCAGTGATACCTTAAAGAAGCTGAAGATAACAGCTGCTGACAGGACTGAAGATAGTTTAGAAGGATGCTTGGATTGTCTGCTTCAAGCCTTGGCTCAAAATAGTAAGTTTCATTGTATTTACTCAGGTTCCAAACAATATCAATCAGCAGTTATTCAGAAACTGGTGTGTAGTTAAGCACATAACTTGTATTCACATAACTTGAATTCTTTTGAATCCTATCCCTGAATACTGAGCTTGTTTTACATTTTCCATCTTCCTACTTGCCACCAGTCAGTCCCCAAAGTACTCAAAGCCAAGTTGATAGGCAAAAGAAAGGGGGAATTGATTGGTGGTAGTGACATTCATACCGGACCCAGAGAGAGGCCATTACCATTTTTAACAGGCCAGCATCATAGTTGTTTTTCTTCTTAAAACCTACATTTGTGCTTTAAAAATAGACTATTTATATGTGGGGAGAGTGAGGGAGGGAATGTGAGGAGAAACGGGGAGCTTGCTTAAGATACAATTTTTTTCCTGAGGTCTTATGGTCATATTTTTAAATAATTTTGCTTAAAAATAGTGTATATGCATACATTAAATTGGAATGAACTATCAGCAGTCATCCAAAAATCTCTTCAAATCGTGGTAAAATATACCTTTGGTGTTGTTTTTCATTGACTAACACGTATTGTTGCATTGATTGATCATATTTCTGTTCACTAATTTCTGTATTGCCATTGTGAATAGATAAGTATTCTGCCTGGTTGTGATGTGGCTTGTGCTGTATTCATGTTTAATTATGCCATTGTCTTATCCTCGGACTCATTATGTAGCTGACAAAGAGTTTAAAGGAAAGAATGTGTTGTTAAGGTTTCAGTTGTTCATAGATGTTTGTGTTACTTTTATTTTCTAGTAAACTGTGATTAAAAAGGCTAAATAAGCCTGGCTCGGTGGCTCAGCCTGTAATCCCACGCCTTTGGGAGGCTGAGGTGAGTGGATTGCCTGAGCCCGCGGGTTCGAGACCCGCCTGGGCAGCCAGACCTCATCTCTACAATAAATCAAAAAATCAGCTGGGCGTGGTAGCGCGCGCCTGTAATTCCAGCTACTTGGAAGACTGAGGCGGAAGGATTACTGGAGCCCAGCAGGTCGAGGCTGCGGTGGCCGGGAGCCACTGCACTCCAGTCTGGGCAACCGAGTGAGACTTCAACTCAAAAAAAAAAAAAAAAAAGAAAAAGAAAGGCTAAATAATTAACTACATGCTCTTCATCAAAAAGGCACCTTTTAAAACTAGTTTTTAAATTCTTTTTTAGTAATTCTTTTGAGATATAACTGCTGAGCTGCTTAATCTTAGAGATAATAGAGAAGGGGCTTGGAACGAGTTCAGTAAGAGCATCTGGATAAAACTCAAGGAAAGGAGAGTATGTAAGACTGTGCTGTCCAATATGGTAGATATATATGGCTATTTAAATTCAATAAAATTCAAAATTTAATTCCTCAGTCTCACTTCTCAGTAGCCATGTTTGTCAGGTAACTGCATTATTGGGGATCACAGATATAAAACATTCCCATTATCATGGAAAATTCTTTTGGATAGCACTGGTCTAGAAACTAGAAAGAACCACATGATGACCTTATTTTTCCATGTACTTTAAGTAATAACATAGATAAATGAAATGAATATCTCAAGTTTTTTTTTTGAAGAGTTGTCTTATGGTAGACTTTTTTGTTTCTAGTGTCTTATTTTTTTCCCCTCTGTGTTACAAAAAAGCAGAACTTTCTAAATATACCATTTCCTTTAGAAACCAAGGGAAGCAAAGGTGATATCCTTAGTCACATGTAGAAGGTTACTCGGTTCTCTCCTAGAAAGACTGGAAGATAGAGAGGTCAAGTTGGAGGGAAATGAAGTAAAACTTTATTTTGTTTTATTGTTTACTCATATCTGAGTGAGAATTTAATATATTTTTTGAGTCAGAGGTCACACTCTGTCGCCCAGGCTGGAGTGCAGTGGCACAATCACGGCTCCCCATAACCTCAACCTCCTGGACTCAGGTGATCCTCCCGCCTCAGCCTCCTGAATAGCTGGGACTACAGGCACGCATCACCATGCCTTACTAATTTTTAAATTTTTTTTGTGGAGTCCAGGTCTTGCTATGTTTTTCAGACTGGTCTCGAACTTCTGGACTCAAGCAGTCCTCCTGCCTCAGCTTCCCAAAGTGCTGAGATTACAGGTGTGAGCCATTGTGCATAGCCTAGGAAGTAAAACTTTATAGCTGTTTAGAACATATTCAAGAACTATTGAGAATTACACAACTATTGGATTAAATTTCAGGTCCATTATAGGCTTATTAGCTGAACCTGTTTATTGAAATCAATGTTGAAATTGTATGTCATAACATGTTAAGGCTACATAATCACAATTAACAAAAGCAATAAACTCTTACCAGTTTAACTAATGACTCATTAGGAAGGGAACAAAAAGAATGTCTTGTTAACAGTCTGAAACAAAATTTATAAATGTTCTCATGTCTAAGACTACTGACTCAAAAGGATTTGATATTGGAAGGAGTTCATGTAGATTACAAAATAAAAAATTATATAATCTGAGTAATGCAAAGCTTGATGTTGTGTTTATACAATGTGCAACCATTCCAAGAAGCTAGATTTTAATATTGTCTTATATGTTTGCTCTTTTTAAAAAAATTAATTCCACATTTTTATTAAAAAGGATAAGCCTTTTGTCACTACATGCTGGTATATTTATTTTATAAGCATTTATTGGTATGCACTATAAGATTAGCATTCAACTTTTAAACAAGAAAAAGTAAAATGCACCAGTAAGATGTATATTTTCTACAGTTGTTTTTACTTTCCTTAATAAAGTGATTGACCTTTGCTACTTCTGTCCTCTTAAAGGTAAGATGATAAAATATTTAACTTAGAAGAATCTGCACTTGCTTTTTTTTTTTTTTTTTTTTTTTTTTTTACACAGAGACCTTCTAGTTTCATAATTCTGCCATAGTGTCAGGTGTTTTAACTAAACATATCAGTGTTTGCCCCAGAAATGCACCTGATCAAGAGAAAAAGGTTACCCCATTCTGTACGAATTTAAGATGCTAATGTGGGTAGTGGAAATATAAAATTAAAATTTTATTTTATAATCTACTAATTTGTCATTGGAAAGGGTATTTCTGAAAGGAAAGAAAGAATGTTTTGAAATTTTTACACTGTGAGTTTAATACATTTGAATTGCATATTACAAATGATTATAATCTGAAATTAGAATGTTTACTTTGATATATGATTTTAGAGTAGTGTTTCTGTAATATTAAATACAGTATGTATGTGTATCTTGAGACAATAATTAGAAGATTTGAATACTTATTGGATTTTATGGAAGCATTTTGTTTAAGCAAGCTTTTTGTGTAAATCTTTGTTCTAGATTAATATATAGATACATTTATTCACTTATAAATACATCAGATCTCAGTCTTAAAATATTTTCAGTAAGTATATGAAGACCACCAGCCAAGAAATCAACCTCTGTTTTTCTGGTCTCTTTTGATTCAGATTATAGTTAGAAGATTCTCAGTAAATGTTTATTGATATGTAGTATGGTTACTCTATTTCATGCTTATTTGAAAGTTTAAAACAATAGGCCACCTATTTTCATTTTTAAACCTTAAGACAGGAATTGTCCTTGGAGAATATGGCATCTAAATCACCTTACAAGATAAACTACTAATTCAAATTAAAGACGTAAAGAAAATAAAAATTAACATTCTTTTCATAATAAAACTTCTATTCATTCTATTTCATTCCACGAGCGTGAGGACCATTTTGTTTTGCTGAGGGACTATAAAATGATGCCAGTATGGTAATCAATACAGCTTTAAACTCTCTTCCTAAAGAATTTGGCTGACTACCTCTGCCTTATTTTATCATGTTTCTTTGTATTTAACTGTTAACTTGCCTGATGGCCATTCTCATTTGCTACAAAAGTAGCATAATTGTTTGTCTTTTATAGAAAAACTGTGAGACAACATGTTTACTTTAAAGATAAAGGTGTTAGTCTTTATCTTCATAAAAACCTTATATCATAATACTATCACTAACCACATCACTAACCTTATATCATAATACTTATCTGTTGAATTCTTAGTTTATTTCCTAGCCCTTAGGTTATTTACTAGCTCTTGTTCTTTATTTGTTGTATTGAGTTTTTTACTCTCTTCTAGGCTATAATCCTAATACCTAATTATGGACATACTTTGTTTTATTGCACCTTGCTATATTGTGCTTTACAGAAATGTTTTTAATAAAGTGAAGGTTTGTGGCAGCCCTGATCCGAGTAAGTCTCTTGGTGCTTACTGCTTGTCTCTGTGCCACATTTTGGTAATTCCTGCAATATTTCAAACTTATTCATTATTATTATAACTGCTGTGGTGATCTGTGATCAGTAATCTTTGATGTTGCTGTTGTAGTTGTTTTGGGGCACCATGAACCATGCTCGATAAATACTGTGTGTGTCCGACTGCTTTACCCACTCCTCTCACCTCACTCCCTGCCTTGTCTTCATCTCTTTGGGTCTCCCTATTTCATGAGAAACAGCAATATTAAAATTAGGCCAGTTAACAATTCTACAGTGGCCTCTAAGTGTTCAAGTGAAAGGAAGAGTCACTTTAGATCAAAAGCCAGAAATGATTTCCTCATTAAATGATTTAGTGGAAAAGGCATGTTGAGAGCAGGGACAGGATGATAGTTAGGCCTCTTGCCCTGGTTTAGCCAGGTTGTGAATGCAAAGGAAAAGTTCTCAAAGGAAATGTAAAGTGCTATTCCAATGAACACATGAGTGATAAGAAAGTAAGCAGCTTTATTGCTGATAGGAGGAGAGTTTGAGTGGTCTAGATAAAAGATTAAGCCAGCCACAACATTCCTTTAAACCAAATCCTAAGAGAGCAAGGCTGCACCTTTCTGTTCAATTCTGTGAAGCCTGAGAGAGGTGAGGAAACTGCAGAAGGAAAGTTGGAAACTTGCAGAGAGAGGTTGGTTCATGAGGTTTAAGGAAAGAAGCGGACTCCATAACATAAAAGTACATGGTGAAGCCTCTATTACTGATAGAGAAGCTGCAGCAAATTATCCAGAATATCTAGCTAAGGTAATTAATAAAGGGACTCTATTAAACAACAGATTTTCAGTGTGAATGAAACAGCATGAGATACCATTAGAACTTTCTTAACTAGACAGAGAAGGCAATGTCTGGCTTCAGAGCTTCAAGCATCAGGCTGACTCTCTTGTTAGGGCTAATGCAACTGGCGACTTTCAGGTGAAGCCAGGATCATTTACCATTCTGAAAATCCTAGGCCCCTTAGGAATGATGCTAAATCTATCTGCCTGTGCTCTAGAAATGGAACAGCAAAGCCTAGATGATAGCACATCTGTTTACAACATGGGTTATTAAATATTTTAAGTCCACTGTTGAGACCTACTGCTCAGAAAAAAGATTGTTTTCAAAAATATTTCTATTCATTGACAATGTACCTGGTCACCCAGTAGCTCTAATGGAGATGTATAAGAAGATGAATGTTGTTTTCATGCCTGCTAACACAACATCCATGGATCAAGGAATAATTTAGACTCTCAAGTCTTATGATTTAATAAATAGATTTTATAGCTGCTGTGGTGGATCTGGGCAAAATAAATCGAAAACCTTCTGGAAAGGATTCGCCATTCTAAATGCCATTACAAAATTTATGATTTATGGGAGGAAGTCAAAATATCAAATATTAACAGGAGTTTGAACGAAGTTGAAGGAGTTTCATCCTTCATGGATGATTTTGAGGGGTTCAAGATCAGTGGAAGAAGTAAATGAACATGTGGTGGAACTAGCAAGAGAACTAGAATTAGAAGTAGAGCCTAAACTGTGACTGCGTATGCTGTAATATCATGATAAAACTTGAATGGATGAGAGATTGCTTCTTATGGATGATCAAAAAAAGTGGTTTCTTGAGATGGAATCTACTCCTGGTGAAGATGCTGTGAACATTGCTGAAATGACAACAAAGAATTTAGAATATTACATTAACTTGATTGATAAAGCAGTAGCCAGATTTGAGAAGATTGAATCCACTTTTGAAAGAAGTTCTACTGTGGGTAAAATGCTGTCACACACAACATTGCGTGCTACAGAGAACTATTTTTTGAAAGGAAGAGTTAATCAGTATGATAAACTTTGTTGTCTTATTTTTAAAAATTGCCACAGCCACCCCAAATTTCAGTAGCTACCACTCTGCTCAGTCAGCAGCCCTCAACATTGAGGGAGGACCTTCCAGCTGCAAAAAAATTCTTACTCACTGAGGACTCAGATGGTCGTTAGCATTTTTTAGCAATAAAGTATTTCAAAATTAAGCTATGTGCATTATTTCTTTAGATATGATGCTATTACACACTTAATAGGCTATAGCCTAATGTAAACATAGCTTTTATGTGCACTGGGAAACCAAAAAGATTTGTATGCCTCACCTTATTGCAGTATTTGTTTAGAACCAAACCTGCAATATCTTTCAGGTGTGCCTATTTGCGCACAGGCTGCTAATCTGATAACTTCATAAATCTTCTCTAACAGTAAGACATTTTTGTTGTCATTTGCTTTTAGCCTGCTTTATGTCTTTAATATTCTGTACAAACTTACCATCAGGTGGCAAAGTTACTTTCTAAGTAAAGGACTTCTTAAGTAAACTTATTATTAACTGTTTTTTTCAAAATCTTGCTAAATCTGCAGTCACTCAAATGGGTATTTCTGTTATTTTAGTAGAAATGAAAAATTGTTATTTTACTTTATTGTTTCATAATAGTATCTAGAGTAAATTTGACCTTTAAATCCCAAGTTATCAGATGCACCATAGAAGTTGTATGTTTCCTTTGCATGCAGAATTATGTTTTTTTACCTCCTTTACATTTTTATGTGTTATATGCCTCTTTTAGTTATTGTGCCCATTGTCCATGAAGACTTAAGACTGATACTAACATAAACTACCAAAGAAAGATTTGTTTTTTACCAAATAAAGATAGCATTTGAAGAATGTAAGAGCTTCTTAACTAAAGATGTCAACTAAGAAGACATTGACAATTCCTGATGAGTTAAGACTCCTGGATTGCCATAGAATAGTGGTGGCCTCCTCAATCTGTATCTTTCCATACATTTTCTAAAAATCACATAGTTAACGAAGAGATAAAATAAAACCAACTGGGCTGAGGTGAGTGGATTACCTGAGCCCGCAGGTTCGAGACCTACCTGGGCAACTTGGGAAGACCTCATCTCTACAATAAATAAAACATTAGCCGGGTGTGGTAGCGTGTGCCTGTAGTTCCAGCTACTTGGAAGGTTGAGGTGGAAGGATCGCCGGAGCCCGGCAGGTCGAGGCGGCAGTGGCCGGGAGCGTGGCACTGCACTCCAGTCTGGGTAACAGAGTGAGACTCCAACTCAAAAAAACAAAACAAAACATGTGCTGTCTATTACAGTTACCACTCTTCAACATGGCTATTGAGCATTTGAAATGAAGCTAGTCTGAATTCAGGTGTGCTGTAAGTGTAAATATATACCAGATTTCAAAGACAGTACAAATAAAAAAACACTGTGAAATAGCTTATTAATGGTTTTAAAAGTGTGGATTACATATTGAATCTCATTTTTAAAATTTTATGAAATATTTATAAGTGCTTTATTTGTATTGAAGCTTTATAGGACAGCATTTCTTGAATTGTGGGTACTGGCTGATTAAAATGAGTTTAAGGATTGGGCCAGCCAATATGATATGGAAAATGTAGCTTAGAAGCAAAATACATAAATAAATAATAATTGGGGTATTCTGTATAGGAAGAGGACATTTTTAAAGGAACCTTAAGTTCATTATTCTAGGGTTGGATTTTAAGGAGGAGGCAGTATATAGAGTCCAAGATAGGATCTGTGTGCTTCATCTAAAGCAGAAAGGAGAGGACAGTGTATATCCAAATACATTCCTTTCTAGGAGTTTGTAGAAAAGGGAGCATGAGCCGGCTCGTTGGCTCAGCCTATAATCCCGCGCCATTGGGAGGCTGAGGTGAGTGGATTGCCTGAGCCCGCGGGTTCACGACCCGCCTGAGCAGGCGAGACCTCATCTCTACAATAAATCAAAAAAAAAAAAAAAATTAGCCGGGCGTGGTAGCGCGCACCTGTAATTCCAGCTACTCAGAAGACTGAGGCGGAAGGATTGCCGGAGCCCAGCAAGTCGAGGCTGCAGTGGCCGGGAGCAGCCACTGCACTCCAGTCTGGGCGACAGAGTGAGACTTCAACTCAAAAAAAAAAAAAGAAAGAAAGAAAAAGAAGGGAGCATGGAGAGTCTTCAGTCTGACTCGGAGAATGATAAAGGCCATCTAGAAATCCTTCACAAGCCGTGAGATTAATAACAAGCAAGATATAACTATGATCCTGGGCGTTCTTTGCCCTCTGATATGCTTTGAAGCACTAAGTTTCATAAAAGGCAAAAAGACTCATTATGTGCAATTGCCAGAAGGAGATAAGCCTCCATTGGTATTTGTGGTTAGTGATTAAAGCCTTGGCAGAGGATCTGGGTTTGCTAACATTAGTTAATCAATGTTACCATTTTTCCTTCTTAAGTTGGCTAAATTTGAAAAACTTTTTATGTTCCAAACAGAGAGTAAATGTGTAAGAGAGAAATGTGACTTGAAATTATGCTGTATGCCAAATATATACCAAAAAAGATTTGACATCCTCAATATTTATAGTACCAGTGCAGACTTACTATCACTAAGGACTAAACTTTAAGTTATTCTTGGGAAAGAATTGGGAAAGAGTTGAGTTTGTATTGCTGTGTCCTCCTAACATTTTTTTTTCATCAGGGTCCTTTAGCAAGCTCTTATATAGTCCAAATGCTTTCACTGTTACTTCTACATTTTAGATTTCCTGAATACCCATTTGGCATTGTAAAACAAAGAAGAGTGAGTTTCATCATTATGTAGACTTTGGAATGTATAAATGAGACATTTTGGGGAAATAATGTAATTTAGTGAATCATTTTCTCCTCATGGAAGTTTCATTGTAAAATATATATTCTTGCTATTAGTGTAATTAATGTATTTGTATTATGTTCAAAAATTTATAGATATATATGAAGATCTAATTTTATTTTTTCTAGACAGTTTTCCTAACATTATGTTTTATTTACTGTGTCTTTTATTAGTTAATGGTATTCCTTTTGTAATAACCATTTAATTTAATATAATTGTATCTGTCTCTGAGTTTTATTCTGTCCCATGAATCTGTTTATCTAATATTGTGCTGTTACCCTACTATGTTATTTCAATCATGGTAGCTTTATAGAAGAAGTTTTCTGTTGTAAAATTTGTCTTTCAAAAGGTTTTATTATTTTCATAGGTTTGTTGTATCAGAAATTTTAGAAATACTTTGTTACACGCTGAAAAATTGTTTTGGAACTGTAATAAGCTATAAATTAATTGGGGAGCATTGAGATCTTCTTGGTATTTTGTCTGCCATCTTAAGAGTGTGGAACATACCTTCTATTCAAGTCTTCTTTTTGTCTCAATAAGATTAGGTAGTTTGGATCATACTCTTTCTTTATATTTCTTTTAGAAAATACTCTCATGTGTTTTACATACGGATTTTTTTGCATATGACTTCTGAGTCATTATTGCTAGAGATTAATTTGAAAGCTATAATGATTTTTATTTTATATGTTTTCAGCCATCTTCTTTTATTAGTTAAAATACATTTTTAGGTAGTTCTTTTGCGTTTTGCAATCAGAGCATCAACAGAGTGATACTTTCGTGTCCTTTTTTTCCCTTATAACTAAAGCTGATAACCTGTGTTTTGTTGAACTCAGGGTAGAATAGTAAATAACAGTAATGTGGCTAGTATGTAAAAGTTCTTTTTCTTAAACTTTTTCTTAAAAAGGGAAAGTACAACATATAATCTTCAAATCAAGGTCATTTAGTATACCAGTGAGGTTCAGTGTAATTTATGTCCTCTTTTGTGTATTCAGGACAGATACTTATGTAATGAGAATTAGTACATAAATAATTATTAGAATTAATAATAATGTATACATATTAGAATATATGATATTAAATTATTTGACAAACATTACAGGAACTTTTAAAATTTAGTAATGTGTAGACCCAAAGGTTTTTAAAGCTACATTCAATAAAGCATTGCTTTTGCCACCAGAAAATTGTTCACTACAAGGTCATATTATAGCAGCCTTAAAGTGTATCTATAGCTATGAATTTAGTTATTCGTTTATTTGTTAGCTTATGTTACTAAACCTTGAAAATGTGAGCTCTATGAAAAATGTGAAATATTATTTTAATTTAAAACTTTTTAAAATAGAGTTTTATAGATTTATGTAATAAGTTTATAAGAACTTATGGATTTTAGTATTTCAAGATTTAATCATATATTAATGGAAATTCTTTTATAAATTAGAACAAATTTTTAAATACTTGGCCTTAAAAATCATTTTTAAAGTTTCTAACATTTGGTAGTAGAATAAAAGAGAAACACATCTTGCCAAAAATATAGGTAAATGAAGTGGATTTTTGTATGTATCTTAGTTCACACAAATCTGTAGTTTATCCATTATGTTAAAACTAGAAGAGATGTCACATCTGTAGAGTTTGTTTTATGCTAAGCTAATAAATAAAAGCAAATGACTTCATTTTTAATTTTATATCATTTTTAATTTTTGAGTTATGAATATATGTGAATATGAGCAACCAACTGCAAAATTGTTGAAATGGGAAAGGTAATGGAAATATGGAAGACAAAAATTGAAAGTAAAAGATTAGCTCTTTGCTTGAAGTAGTCAAGAAAGGAGAAGTATAGCCAAGAAATGGAAAAAATCTCACATTAAAAGAGAATTTGTGAAAGCACGTTATAAAAAGTTATTCTAGTTGAAAATGTATGTTAAATCAGAAATATATCTTCTTAACGGAAGATAAGATACCACATTGTTTTCTATTTACTGCCCAAGAGAATGAAAAATGCTAAGGTTAAAAGTGTTGGCGGGGCACAGTGGCTCATGTCTGTAATCCCAGCAGCACTTTGGGAGATTTAGGTGAGAGGATTGCCTGAGCTCAGAAGTTTGAGACCAGCCTGAGCAACATGGCAAGACCTCGTCTCTACAATAAAAAAAAAAAATTAGCCGGGCGTGGTGGCGTGCACCTGTAGTTCCAGCTACTTGGAAGGCTGAAGCAGAAGGATCACCTGAGCTCAGCAGACTGAGGCTGCAGTGGCCGTGAGCGTGCCACTGTATACCAGCCTGGGTGACAGAGTGAGACTCCAACTCAAGAAAAAAAAGAAGAGTTTCCTGGTCTGGCTTGGTGGTTCAGTCTGTAATCCCAGCACTTTGGAAGGCCGAGGTGAGTGAATTGCCTGAGCCTGCGGGTTCAAGACCCCCCCGGGCAACTTGGCAAGATCTCGTCTCTACAATAAACCAAAAATTAGCTGGGTGTGGTAGTGTGCGCCTGTAGTTCCAGCTACTTGGAAGGTTGAGAAGGGATCGCCGGAGCCCAGCAAGTCGAGGCTGCGGGTGCTTGGGAGCATGCCGCTGCACTCCAGTCTGGGTGACAGAGACTCCAACTCAAAAAAAATAAAGCAGTGTTACATGCCATGTTCATAACTATGTGTGGTTCATGATTGTTCTACTCTCACATCACTCATGGAAGAAATGTGACTGTTTCATGTTTTTAGTAAGGTAGGATTCAGATATATTTTTCTAGGATAATATTTATATAGTGGGCTATGTTACATAATGCAGAGAATTCTTTGGATTTTTAAAAAATTGAATGGTATTCAGTACTCTTTGTCAGATATATTCACTTGGAAATTTGGGCTGGTTTTGCCACCACTTAAAAAACAAACAGTGCATTGTATTCCCTTGAGATTTAAAAAGCTAACACATTGGAAGAATGAAGGCGTTTTTTTCAGTTTTCCCTGACTGTATTATACAAGGCTGTTGGGGCAGCAATAGAGAATACTGTATGAAATGTCTTGCACATCAATGATTCCTATCTAGAATAAAAAGAAGTCTGCCTACTAAGTATAGGTGGGCCCATTAGAAGACCTCATCTCTACAATAAATAAAAAATCAGCCGGGCATGGTAGCGCGCGCCTGTAGTTCCAGCTACTTGGAAGCCTGAGGCGGAAGGATCGCTGGAACCCAGCAGGTCGAGGCTGCGGTGGCCGGGAGCGGCCACTGCACTCCAGTCTGGGTGACAGAGTGAGACAACAAATCAAAAAAAAAAAAAGAATATTTGATGAGTACTCAAATATAGTTGAGCTCATACTGTTGTGATATGTCATGATGCTAAGTTAAATGTTAAATACCTAGTTTAAGGTAAGATTTGCTTAACCACACCATGCTAATCCTGGGAACCTGTGAATTTGAAAACGTATGACAAAAGGGGCTATGATTATGTGATTAAGGTTAAAACTTGTTAGAGGGGGAGCTATCTTGGTATGTCCAACCAAATCACATGGATTCTCAAAAGCAAAGAACCTTTCCCAGCTGTAGTTAAGAGCCATTACTATGGAAGAATGGTAAAAAAGATGCAACATTACTGGCTTTGAAGATGGAGGAAGAGACTGTGAGCCACAGAATGTGGGTGACCTATAGATGCTGGAAAAGATAAGAAAATAAATTTTCCCCAGGAGCCCCCAGAAAGGAATATAGCCCTGCTGACACCTTGATTTTAGCCAAGTGAGATATGTATCAGAGTTCTGACCTTTAGAATTGTAAGAAGATAAATTTGTGTTGTCTTAAGCCACCAAGTTTGTAGTAATTTTTTATAACAGCAATAGAAAACTATTACTCTTAATTTGTAGACTACTGAAAACTTGAAGTAGTCATAAAAAGTGAAATAAAACAGAGGGTATTGATTTTTCAGATTTTGATCTGAAACATTAGAAAAAAACAAGGATTTGGGACATTTTCTGCATTCATATTTTGCTTTGATGAGATGAAGATTTAGACTACACACCTTCCCATCTTCAGGTCTCATTCATTCATTTATTCTTCATTTATTTTGTTTATGCCAAACATTGTGCTATCTGTCACTAATGACAGAAGCTTAATCTTTTGTGTGGTGGATACTAAAAGTAAAATTATAATTTATCATAAGTGCTATAATAGAGGTATGTTCAGTGTCTACTCTTTATCTTAGCCAGAAGGCTGAGAAGAGATGAGGTTTGGTAGTGTCTAATGAGAGTACATATATTTATTGACCTTAGAGTAAAAATAGCTATCTCAAATCAAAAGGGAATAATTATAAAATAATGAGAAGCAATAGGAAGTGATCTGACTGTAGTACTTAATTTACCTTATTGAAAGTTTCAGCTCTTCAATTTTTGATTGAATTGGTTAAAAAAAATTAGAAGACACTAGATTTTACTTTATGTAAAATAGAATGAATTCATTTATACTTTGTTATACTTTGAACTACTTTGATAATGTATGTGCTGATGTTTTTGGTTCATGGACTGAAAGATTTTTAATAAGATTCTAGATCTGTGTTATCCAATCCAGTAGCCACTCTGCCACATGTGGTTATGGAACACTTGAAAGGCAGCTAGTTGAAATTGAAATGAGCTGCAATTTCAAAGACTTAATGCAAAAAAAAGAATGTAAAATGTTTAGCTTTTATATTGATTACAGCTTAGAATTATATTTTATTTCAATGAAATATCTATTAAACTTAATTTCATCTGTTTATGTCATGTATATGACTCACAAGATATTTTCGTTGGACAGCAGTGACACAGACAAAATATTTCTTTAGGGTACGTAAAATTATTTGGAGGGCTCATTAAAACACATTTCCTGGTACCCTAGCCCCAGAGATTGATTCAGTAGGTTTATGGTGGGACCCAAGAATTTGCATTTCTGATATTAGTAAGTTTCCAGAGGATACTGATGGGCTAATCTATGGATCACACTTAAAGTCATAAGGTTCTAATGTAGACAATATTTTTTCAGTGGATTAAAAAGAATATTGCTTAGGATGAATCAAAGACAATACCAGTGTTTATATGGTTGGCTATCTGGTCTTAATCGGTAAATTAGATATTGTCATACTGTTTAGAGGAATATAAATATAAGCATTTTGCTAGGTCTTTGAAGAAAAAATTGTGAAATTCTGTCAAAAATCTTAACTATTTAAAAAAATGAATATGTATTTTGGTTGTTCTTTCTTTCAAATAAGAAAATAGAACAATAGAGGCCATTGTTTATTGAATGGGAAATTAAGACTTCACCTGTAAATTCAGACAACAGAATTTACTTACACAACTAAAGAAGAGAAGGGGAAAAAATTGTAGGAAGAAACGTATATACCTAAGAAGGCCCAGTTGTATGTGACACACAGGGACCTTTTACCTAAAGTATTTGCTTTTTTTTCTGGATTTTTTTTTCACCTCATTTTTATGTTCTTAAAAACAGTTAAGCAGGGTATGATGAAATTGGAATGGGGAGCTAAGATAAGACTGTGAGAAGTCAGAGTGACAGGAGGAGGAAGTCAAGGAGATGATGAGTAAATGGAAAGCAGTGAAGAGATAGATGGAGAACAAAGCTTATAGTATCTTTTTTTATGACATTTGTAAACCTGTTTAGCTCCCTATTTTCAGGGCCAGGGAAAGTATTTTAATCATCGTATCACCTAATTTTATGTTTGTAAACTTACTAACCCCATCTCCAGCTAATAATTCTTCCTTATCCTTAGCAAATAGTTACTCAACCTTTATGGAGAGCAATCTTTCATCATTCTTTATAAGGTAATTATTTCATTTTTCGATAGGCTTAAGACTAGAAAATTCTTTTAAATATTAATCCCTAATCTTCCTCCCTGCAACTGGTGCTCATTGGTCCTATTTCTAGCTCCTGGATAAACATACAATATGCTTTCCTCCAGCAAAGTGTCTGTATCTGAAGATAACTATCATACCCCTGTTTCCTCACTTGCCTTTTGCAAGAAGACAAAGAGACAGTAAAGTGTTGATGTAAGATGGTAGAGCAAAGGTTGACAATATTTTTTCATAGTATTTGTGTGGCATGTTTGTTCTTGGAAATATTTGTTGGAATGGCTAAAGAGCAGTGGTGTTTGTGTCAGGGTTCTCCAGAAAAATAGAACCAATAGGGTATGTGTAGAGAGAGACTTATTTTAAGGAATTGGTTCATGCAGTTCTGGGGGCTGGCAAGTCCAAATCTAAAGTATGGGTTTCAGGCTGGAGACCTAAGGAAGAACTGGTGTTGCAGGTGAAGTCTGAAGCCTGTCTGCTAGCAGAATTTCCTCTTGCTTAGGCAAGGTATGTCTTTTGTTTTATTCAGTTGTTCAGCTTAATTGGATGAGTCCCATGCACATTATGAGAGGCAAATCTGCTTTACCCAAAACCCACTGATTTAAATGTTAATTTCATCCAAAAACCACCCTCTCAGAAGCTTCCAAAATAATGTTTGACCAAATACCTGGGCATCATGACCCAGCTAAATTGACATAATCAACCATTCCAAATGGGATATACGTTTTTACTGAAGCATCAGGATGGAGTGTATGGCACAATAATTAGATGGGATAACTGCTAGTGAAGAATACCCTAGCATTAAAACTTCACACACGAGAATCTGTAGTTGATTTTACTGAGTTTTTTCATGACCTGCTCTTTAATATTCATTGAAATAAACCCCTAATGAACCTCCACAAGCAGAGGAGTAGGGTTGTTGTATTGTTTTGGTTTTTGAGAGACATACAGATTTAAAGTCTAGGTTTTAGCACATGGTGTTCTGTGAGGTGAGTTTATTTCAGATGCTGGTAATTTTCTCTTCCCGTGTTTGAGAGTTACGCGTCTCTTCATTGTACTAAAGGAGCAAACAGAATATTTTTATTTGACTCATAATAACTTAGTTATGAATTGATCATCTTTTTCTGATGTATGTGTGTGTGAAGGAAAATATAAAGGCAAGGTAGTTTTCTATAATGATTTTTGAAGGCTTAAAGAACATTTTTGCATATGTTTGCTTTCAAAAAAGTAATCTAAGACCTGATTAGCTTATTGCAAAGTGAAAAGTTTAGTCTCTGCGTTAGTGATATAAGCTCAGTCCTCTTTTTTGTTAGGAGTATTCATAACCACTACAACATCAATAAATGTAACCTCAGTTACTTTATCTTTAGTGTTTCTATAGCAGTTTATACATCCACTTATTAGAACTTATGTCACTGTATTCATTGTGTATCATCTTCATTTATATAGTTATAAACTCTGTAACAACATGGATGCAATTATATCCAACTAGCATTAATTGGGTACTACCATGCATTAGTTGCTAACCTTTTCTGGAGAGTTTAGTCTTATAGATAGATAAGTAATAGATAAGTTTTAATATATTGCAAAATAGAACTGATGACAAAGTATTATAGAAACAGAAAGCTGGATTCAACTCACAGGTAGTTTTAAGAGTTTTTGAAAATGTCTTGGAGGGAACGACATTTCACCTGGGTCCTGATGGGTAAATAGAATTTATGGATCTGCTATTGCCCTTTTCCTTCTACCTGATTTTTCTTCAAATCTTGGATAACACTAACCATTTGCTTTTTACAGCTTCTTGAAACTAGCAGCCTCCAGCTGCTGGCCGAAAGAACTCACTTGGTGTTCAGAATGGTGGGATTAGAAATTTAGGATCTGTAGTCTCAGCTGGTAATGCTTGGCACACTCCTTCTTTGAAGAATGTATTCTTTTCTCCCTTTTTGCTTAGAATATGCATTATGGTCCTTAACTCTGCTCAGATATTACCTTATTTGTAAAAATTTCCATAGTCTTTATACATCTGTGATTGTTTGACACTATATGTGTTGTACATAACCTCCATAGTGTTATCAATCACATTGAATTGTGATAATTTATTAATCATTTTCTTTTTCTTACTAGACAGTAAGTTCTCTGAGGATATGATTTGTATCCTCTATCTTATGTTCCCAACTTAGTAGGGATTCAGTAAGAATACACTTTCCTTGGATGATCTCATTTTACTCCCACATCTTTGACTACCAAGTATGGTCTCACCATTCGGAAATGATTACAGTGTTGTGTGTGTATTGAAGTAGAGTTAAGCAGGAACAAGGAACACTGAATTTTGAAAACACAATGTACTTAAGCCAGATAAATGTAGAGTCCTGAGGATTATAGAAAGAAGAACATCTCGAGCAAAAAAAGCAACATGTACAAAATTTTTGCAGTGAGAAGAAAATTTAGTCCAGTAAGAAACTGAAAAACTTAGTATGACTAGCAAAAGGATTACATTCAAGGAAGGGGCAAGAGACGAAAAATGGAAAGGGAGTAGGGTCCAAGTTATGAAAGGACTTTTGTGCTGTGTTGAACTTAAGACCATTGAAAAGCAAGTAAGTAGCTGGGCTCGGTGGCTCAGCCTATAATCCAGTACCTTTGGGAGGCTGAGGTGAGTGGATTGCCTGAGCCCGCGGGTTCGAGACCCGCCTGGGCAACCAGACCTCATCTCTACAATAAATCAAAAAATCAGCTGGGCGTGGTAGCGCATGCCTGTAATTCCAGCTACTCGGAAGGCTGAGGCGGAAGGATCGCCAGAGCCCAGCAGGTTGAGGCTGCGGTGGCCGGGAGCGGCCACTGCACTCCAGTCTAGGTGACAGAGTACTACTCCAACTCAAAAAAATAAAAAAAAAAGAAAAGCAAGTAAGAATCAGATTTGTGTTTTTAAAAGATCACAGTGGTGACGATGTGAAAGATGGATAGGAGGATAACCATGAAAAGAGGAGACCAATTTTTCTGAGACAGGAGTTAAGGATAGTTAATACCATAGATGAGTTTGGGTGGAAAGAAACAAAATATTTGTACTTTGAATTCCAGGAAAAGTTATCTGTTGACAGTTATAGAGGATATGGCATATACAAAAAATAGTAAATATTTAGAATTCCTGGTTTAGGAAATATGAAAGGGAAGTGACTAAGGATAAAAGGATTACTGAACCATGTTGAGGGTCCAGTAAGATTATCAAGTATGAATTTGCAGTGGTGCCATCTAATGTATTTATTTTTTAGTTTTATTTTTTGAGTTGGAGTCTCACTCTTGTTTCCCAGGCTGGAGTGCAGCACCATACTCACGGCCACCCCAGCGTCGGCTTTCTGGGCTCAGGGGATTCTTCTGCCTCACCCTTCCAAGTAGCCGGGACTACAGGTGCGCACTACCACACCCAGCTAAGTTTTGACTTATTGTAGAGACAAAGTCTTGCCAGGTTGCCCGAGCTGGTCTCAAACCTGTGGGCCCAGGCAATCCACTCACTCTGGCCTCCCAAAGTGCTGGAATTACAGACTGAACCATCGAGCCCGACCTGCTAATATATTTAACAGCATAACTAACTACTTTAAAATCAGAGAACAGGAAAATTATATGGCTAGATTCATGCAGTGTCAGGATTAAATAGCGAGCTAACGTAGAGTTTCAGGGACCTGAAGTGTAATACTAGAGTTGTTGAAATCATTGATCTGTCAGTGCAGGTAGTGATGAAATGAATCATGTACAGAGGGCTGATAGGAAAGGGAGGACAAGTTGAAAGAATAGAGGTTTCAGTTAGGTTAAATGTGTACTGATAAGAAATGAAAGGCATGTAGAAGACTGATCAGCAAGTGATTTCAAACTTTAAGCTTTTAACCATAGGACTATTCTATATGATGATGGGGCCCTATGTGTGACTTTGGGGTGGATTGTTAAAAAACAGTGGAAATTAGATCATTTATTAAAGTCAGGGAGTGTGAGGCCAAGTTATTAGCCATTCTATGTAGATTAAGAGTTGTTCACAATGATGGCAGGAATTGGAAGGAAGAGAAAAACTGAGAGTAAGCTCCAGTGTACTTGAGAGTTGTTAGAATACTAATGCTGAGAATGGGGCAAGTATAATGTCACCAGATGGTAGAGGTTGAAAAGAGAGAAGTGTTTTTGAATGAAACCAGAAGACAAAATGTCTCAAATTTTTTTGAGCTAAGAAAATATATTTCAAGCTCCAAGCCCTGGGTCTTAAAGTAGAAGGTAAGGAAAAGAGTTGAGGACTGCTTGCAAGTACATCAAGGGACATCTCCTGAGGAGAATTCCAGCTAAAAATAAAGATTAGGAGGTAGAGTTTTGTCTAGATTTAAGGGATCCAAAGGCCATAGTAAAAAGTGCTCAAAACTAGGCCTTGGGAGAATTCCAGTCTAGGGATGGTACTGTGGAATGGGAAAGTCTCACAATGAACCTTTTTCTTGTCATTTTACAACCTCTGCCTGTATTACTTGGGAAATTGTAATCCATTTTTTCATGATGATCTTGTCGTCTCTGCTTGAGTGTGAATTCTGCTTTGACTAACGTTATTGACCTCTTTGTTCTTCTTAATTAGGTACTTTTTATAGGCCTCCATCATACTTTTTCCCCTTATCATTTAAGTGAGACCCTGCTTTCTTGTCTTAGAACATTTTGCTTTGACCCTTCCTCATGCCAATTTGTAGAATTCTTATAATTTGGATATCTGGCTTAGGTATTAGGAAGACCTAAACAATTGCTCTAGTGCTGTGATAACTAGTGAATCCAGGATTAATCTGAAAACCTCATAGCACTCATGTTAGGATGTCATGTATTAACACAGCCCTAGTCTGCAAAGGGTATTACATGTTTTTAAAGCACAGACATCTTCCAGTTGGGGCTAAGGTTACTTTGCCAGTCTTGCTTCTACATCATGGTGTCATTGGTTGTTATTGGGATAGAGTTGGAGGAGGAGAAGGTATGAGAATGTGGTAAAGAATGGGACAGTTTTTGAAGATGGGGATGAACTGAAAGATAATTGTGAAATTATTTTATTTTATTTTATCTTATTTTATTTTGAGTCGGAGTCTCACTCTGATGCCCAGGCTGGAGTGCAGTGGCACGCTCACGGCCACCACAGCCTCAACTTGCTGGACTCAAGTGATCCTTCTACCTCAGCCTTCCACATAGCTGGTATTACAGGCACGTGCCACACACCCTGATAATTTTTAGATTTTTTTTTTTTTTAGAGACAAGTTCTTGTTACCATACCTGCCTAATTTTTTGATTTATTGTAGAGATGAGGTCTCACTAAGTTGCCCAGGCTGGTCTCGAACCCCTGGGCTCAGGCAATCCTCTCACCTCTGCCTCCTAAGGTGCTGGGATTACAGGCGTGAGCCACCACGCCCGGCTAAAATTTTGCACATGGAAAGAGTTTTTGATATCTAAGATTCTGCAAGCCTAATTAGTTTCTTTATTCCCTAAGCTATGATGGAACCTACAGGACTTGTGCATGAGTATGGGGTGAGGAGAGGGAAGTAGTTGGCAAGCATTGTAGTGGTAACATGTCTGATGCCCTGTGTATCAGCTCAAGTCTCGACGCTGTGATGGCCGTGAGCGTGCCACTGTACTCCAGCCTGGGCGACAGAGTGAGACTCCAACTCAAAAAAAAAAAAAAAAAAAAAAAAAAAAAATATATATATATCTTGAAGTCTCTAATACCTTCCATTTTAGCATGGAACCTACAAAAGAATAGAAAACAGAGATCTATACAGTAGACTCCTTTTATCTGTAGGGAATATGTTTCAGGATCCACAGTGGAGGCCTGAAACTGTGTGGATTGTACTGAACCCTATGTACACTGTATCTTTTCCCATGGATACATACTTATGATAGAATTGAATTTATGAATTAAATATAGTAAAATGTTAACAATAATTCTGAAATATAACAATTATAACGATATACTGTAGTAGCAGTTAGATGATTATATGCATACTCCCTACTTTGTTTCTTACATTACCTTATTGTGCTGTACTCACCCTTATGATTTGTGTTTTTAAAAGATCACAAATGATAAAATACCTACATGTTGAGATGAAATGAAGGGAATGATGTAGGCATTGTGATGTAATGTTGGGCTACTGTTAAACTTCTGATGGTAACTCAGAAAGAGGTTCATTTGCTTTCTGTGACCTGGGTCATTCAGCCATGACAGTGGCAATGGTTCGATGCAGACAGTGTTGATGTCAAAAACTAATGGGCAGGTGGAGTATGAGATGAGTCACGTACAGGGTGGGGACAGAGTGGGATAGCAAGAGGTTTTATCATGCTACTCAGAACAGCAATTTTCTGTTTAATATTTTTGGACCATATCTGAAATTATGGAAAACCAAACTGCAGATAAAGCAGGGACTACTTTATCTCTGGAGGAAATGAGGTTCTGGAGCTATAAATAATTGAAGATCATATAGGTTGGACAGATAGAAGCCTAGACTGGATTGGGGGTGCCTTTGTATATTAAGTCTGTTGTGGAATTTTTATCAAATTATTAAAACTGCTTCTATACTTGTCTATCTCCTTTACTAAATTATATATTCTTTGTGAGCAGGTATGTGCCTATTTAGCCATTTGCCTAGCACACGGTAGGCACTTAATAGGTATTTAATGCTGAATCAGTGCACGAATCTAGTAACTTTCTTTTCTTTTCTTTTCTTTTTTTTTTTGAGTTGGAGTCTCACTCTGTCGCCCAGACTGGAGTGCAGTGGCCGCTCCCGGCCACCGCAGCCTCGACCTGCTGGGCTCTGGTGATCCTTCCGCCTCAGCCTTCCGAGTAACTGGAATTACAGGCATGCGCTACCACACCCGGCTGATTTTTTATTTATTGTAGAGATGAGGTCTGGCTGCCCAGGCGGGTCTCAAACCCGTGGGCTCAGGCAATCCACTCACCTCAGCCTCCCAAAGGCACGGGATTACAGGCTGAGCCACCGAGCCCGGCTGTAACTTTCTTTTAAGTGGTTGAGAAACCTCTCATAAGTCAACTCAAATATACATAATGGTGATAATATCATGCTCCCTCACTAATACATATTTCTGAAGGAAAGAAATTTTTCAAGAAGTATGGCATATGTTTTCTCATATTTTTAAGATTATGATATAATGTCTGTTGGTTTACTGATAGCTTTTCAGTCTCATGTATATTTTAAGAGCCATTACAGTTGACTGTGGAACAACGTGGGTTTAAACTATGCAGATCCACTTGTTGTTGGATTGTTTTCAGTAATAGTTACACCGAATGTATCTGCCTCTCCCTCTTCTCTTTCCACCTCCTTCACCTCTGCCACCCTTGAAGACAGTAAGATCAGTCCCTCCTTCTTCCTCTTCCTCTGTCTACTCAATATGAAGACCACAGAGATAAAAACTTTATGATAATCCACTTAATGAGTTGTAAAATATTTTATCTTCCTTATGATTTTCCCAATACCTTTTTCCTCTTGCTTACTTTATTGTAAGAATACAGTATATAATTTGTGTGACATTTAAAATATGTGTTAATTGATTTTATGTTATTGGTAAAGCTTCCAGTCAAAAGTAGGCTAAATTGTAGTTAACTTTCTGGGGAGTCAAAAGTTATATGCAGATTATCAGCTGTATTAGGGTATTTGAACCTCTATTCCTTGCATTGTTCAGGTGTCAACTGTTTTTAGTTTAGTTTCTGTTTTATTAGCATATAATTAATTAAATACGTGCTTACTTTCTTTTATTGGTAGATTTGGTGGAATGAAATATGTTTCTCTTTTCAGTTTAGTGTTGAAAGGTTTTGTGGTTATGGCCAAAGTAAATTGAGAATAGCTGTTTGAAACGATTACTTGATTCTCTCCTCTCTTTCAGAATGATTTAGTGTTTTGTAGTGCTAGATATATTTTATGTAGAATGATCACCATTTTACCAACTGGTTCTTTAGCCATTCTCTTGATGTGTTAAACAAAAATAAAATAAATGTTTACTTTCTTTCAAAGTCTCTTGTTTGCTTATTCGGCAACAATCACAATTTCATTTTCTCGAAGTGCATTGGCTTGATATTTCTTTCATTCATTTCTCAGAATAGAACTTTATATTCTTTCCTAAGCATGTACTTTTAAAACATTGAATTTCCTCAGAATAACTTATGGTCAACAACTCTTCTGTCGCAGCCTATATCTTAGTCATTCTCTCCAATAAATTAACATCTTCTACCAAAAGTCACATAAAATGACTGATTCTTTATTATTCCAGCATTAGATCATTTTTCTGAAGTGTTGGTTTTTTTTCTTAACCTTCAGAAAATTAACATTAAATTTGTTCTTGGTCAGTAATTTCTTCATTTTTGCTTCTTCATTCTCCTTTTTCTTGACCCTCACTTGATAACTTTGAGTTTCTACCTAGGATTATACTTGAAAGTAAATTATGATTTACTCCCATAAAACTTTAAAAACTTTTCAGCTTTACTTAAGCCAACATGTTTCTATTTAGATTTACTTTCTTTTTTACTACAGATCTTAGTAATTCTTTGCTCCTTTTATAGCAAAGAATTTTCTCTTTTTCTTCATTACTACTTAAGATTCTCTCCCTTCCCATCTCCATATCCACACCCATCTTCCCCTCCTTTTCTTTGCTTCACAACCCTTCCCCTTTGGGGAAGCCATGATATTTGAGTGCGCTGACCCTCACCTCCATTTGGCAAATTCCATTGGTTATAAAACAGTCAGAACATGGCATTTATTTGGCCAAAGTAATTAATTTAACTTAACTTAGTCATGTGAACCATGGTAATTTTGTTCTGTTTTAGAGGTGAGGGAAGGAAAGACTTCTTTGTTGCTCTGGATTATGTGGTTGTGCCTGTAACACTGGAGTTAGTGCAGTTTTCTACTATGATATGAGGTAGTCTGATGATGGTGCCAACACAGAAGAAGAAAGAGTTGAGATTTCAGAGAAATAGAGCAGGAACCTTGATGAAACTGTTCATGAGGCTCACTTTACTTTTAGAGTTTACAATTATGTGACCTGTGAGCCAATGAATTCCTCTACTGGAGCATAGTACAGAAGTCCCTAGAATATATTTGCAGTATATTCTAACAGATAAATACAATTTTAAACTTTTTTTTTGTTTATAAAATACTGCAAGCATATTGCTGTCAAATATGCATAACAAGCAGAGACTCTCTAAAAGAAAATGGTATTTATTTAGGAATAGGGCCCTGCCATGGGAATGTGTGTGCCATAGTCAACTATGTATTTTTATTCAGGGAGGTGAGGAAGACAAAGACTTTTAAGGGGGAAAAAAAGGATTACATAATGTTTTGAAATAATTATCCTTTGCTGTAAGGATCAATAACATGGGTGATGCCAATCTGAGGTTGCATAGGCAGTTGCTAAGTATATGTCCTCCCAGAAGTATTTTTTGTGTAAGGTTGTGATGGCCTTTGTGTAAGGTAGTAGTTTTTGAAGACTTTTGTGATCGTTTTTGTTATCAGGCATTTATGCATGAGAACCCTCTTTTCATGGTCTTCCCTAGCTCTCTTTGTTAGGTTTTGTTTTGTTTTAAACACCAGTGACTGTTTTGATTTTGACAGTTTTTGTATTTCCCCCTTTTGATCAAGATCTTTCTCAAGCATTGATGCTAAGTTATTATGGTAGTTGGGTTTTGACTGTTTGTGAGAAATTGGATGGACCTCTCCCAGATTGCTTGTTTGGTTTCCTATCAGAAGGAGTGATTGGTGACTAGGAGTCAGTGTTGAAACCACTCTAGCCACATTTAAGCAACAAGGAAGGTTGAAGGGAGTGGCTCTTAGGCTGTCTATCTGGAGTCCATTGTTAAATTCAGTTTTGACTGTTTCATAGGTGTTTGCTGGGCCAGCATTATTCTGTTATGAGTTGTTAATTTTTGCAAACATTTAACAAGTAACAATGTTTAAAAAGGGAGCATACAAAGTAAAATTAATAGTAATTTGACAATCCCAGTTTGCATAATGGTTTTGAGCCATGAACCCAGGCTTAAAAAACAACCAGTTGAATATGTCAGATGACCATAGGAAATTTGGTGAGTCCTGTTATAACCATGTGGCCTGTTTTCTTATTTTGTTTGTATGGGTCTCAGCTTTTCCAGAGGAATTTATCCAGTTACAACATGTGGTATTCACAGTAGCACAGACATTTTCTTGTTTAATCAGTTGATACTAAAGGATCTCTTAGGTCAAGTTCTATCAAGTTCCCAGCAGAAGCCACTGATTATGGAATTTCAATTCCACCATTGTCCTGTCACGTGAAAAGGGTAGCATTAAGGTATAGAGTCTTGTTCTAACATCGTGGGAAAAGCTGTTTACAGTATGAAAATGTCAACTTCCTGTGTTGGCTTGCAGTTTGAATGTCTCCAGTTACTGTATTGAGTGGTTTGGTAAGTTTTCTGTGTGACCCGTATATCAGGACTGAGACTTAAAATTCATCTGGCTTCTCCTTATAGAGCTTTAGGAAAGAAACTGTTTTTGTTCCTAGTTGGAGAGTTGTAGCCAAATATTGGAGGAAACTAGAAAAAATTCAGGACCTATTCCAGTCTACAGGAAGTTAACAACTTGAAAATGGTATGCAGATCTACACTCTAATAATAACAGCTTTTTTTAGAAACATAACTCTTTCTGATTTTTGCCAAAGATAATCAAAGTAAGACAAATTTGTTTATTAAAATGTTTCGTTTTATCAACAATTTCTTGTCAGAATAGTGATTTAATCACATAGCGATCTCATATTCAAAAACCTCCTGAGGCTAGGATGCCAAACCAAGGCAGACTTCAGATTATACTTACAGTCTTAAGGCTCCTGGGCTTGTCAGGAAGTGACAGTTGTTTCTCACTCACTGTAAGTCTGGGAACCTTGAAACCAAACATTTTATGCATATTGTCTCTCAAATATGATATTCCAAATTCTTAGTAATATGACCAGTGTTTTTTTTTATTGTATCCTGATATAAAGAGAGAGCAGATTTTTATTGAACTTGTGCAAATAACCATATTGCCCTAAGAATACTCACACATAGTTTCCAAATTTTGGGGAAATTAGTAACAAGAAAAAGCAAATACCTTTGTTCACAAAAGTATGCTTTATTGAATTGCTGTAAGCTGGAGATAGCTGAAGAGAAAACATTTAAGGAAAGAGCAAACAGTTTTTCAAATAACAGTCATAAAAACGTTGCCTTCATCAGTTATTTAATCTCATGTAACTGATTTTATTTTTGCTTAATCTTGAGCAACAGCTTTATGAACCCTTTATTAGAGTTATAGAAAAAACTATTTTAGTCTTCCAATCTTAAAGTTATTAGAAACCTGTATTTAATAGTACTTATTACAGTCATTTCTATGAATCTGATTGTAAATACTTGTAGGGAAGAATTATCTTGGGTTAATCTGTCCACAGTGAAAAATGTCAACTTCTTGTCTTAGTTTGCAGTTTGGATGTCTCTGATTATGGCATTGGCTGGTTAGGTGAATTTTCTGTGTGATCCATACGTCAGGCCTGAGACTTGTTTAACATTTATTTAATTTCACCTTTCCAAGAGAAGAATTCGAAATAATAGCATCTGTGGATGACAAATACTTAGAATAGTCATGGTTAAAAATCTGATAAAAGTTTATCATAATCAGCAATTGACAAGGAAATTTAGTTATATCTATGGCATACAATGTAATATCCAGAATTATGGCTGATGAAATACTAGATTTTTAATAGTTTTATATAATTTCAGAACATTCATATCAATAAGATATAACATGTAATTGAAAGATCTAGCATCACTTATCATTTGACAATGTTTCCCATTCAAATTATCAAGTAAGCCTAATCACTTACTATCTCTGCAAGATGAGTGTTAAACAATCTTTGAGGTTCACCAGTGGCCCAGTGGAAAATCCCAAAGTTAATTCTAGGTCAGGAAGTCTTAATTTAGAATTTTGAGCCTGGGGAAGCCTGCCAAAGATGTCAAAAGGTTCTACACACTTGAACAAAACAGGATCACAGGTCATTGTGAAATAATAGTCAGTTTTTTAAACAGAGTAATAATTAAAAGACTTAGAAGTAATGAAAATAATTACATAGATTTTAAAAATCTTAACCCTTTTAAAGCTCAATTTTCCAAAGTAATCAAAAATCCAATAAAGACAACATGAAATTATCTTGATAAAATGCAAAATCTTTGTTTCTTAGACCAGTTAGCAAAAGGTAAAGAAAAATTTTCTGCAGTGTGATTGCTTCTCATGGGAAACCTGTTTAGATAACCTAGAAGTTGATCCTGATGAAAAAGTTACTTCGGTATACTTAGAGGAAGAGGGTATACAAGGTTATGACCATAAACCATATTGTAGAGGACTGTAAAGAAGACAATTAAGTACCTTAAGTGGAGGAGTGGAGTACATGACTGTTAGTAATGGTATGAGAAATTTCCTGGTTACATGGAATTATTCGAATACATCAAGAAAAGCCAAGAGTACAGAATCAAATTCTACAGGTGGGAAACATTAATTTTCTGGGCCTTCAAGACAAAACATTTTAGTTTCAGGTCATAACCATAGAGTTGGAACTAAAGAAAAAAGGAACTGATGAAAAAGTTAAGAGTTATTATCTCAGCTAAACAAAAAGATTTATGTTTCAAGAGGAGAAAGGAGGAGAGCTGAAGGCAATGTTGCATGACCTACAAATCACATGCAGTGAGATACAGCAAAAGTTGAACTTCTGAGGTATGGATCTGAGAAACTGTAAGAGAAAAACTATACCTCAGGAAGTGATATTACCATTCTAAGTGAAAAGACAGCATTACCAAAAGGAAATTAAATGGAGTCTGTAAAATAGAAAACAGTTGCAGCTTAGAAGATGGCTGTTAAACAGGTTTTAGAATTAAAAATCAAAACCTTACAGTTTTATTAATTGCAGGTCAATACTTCAAGAAAACCTTGTTCTAACATAGGGGTGCCACAGTGTTAGTTTTGTATTTATGTATTTTTAATATCAGAGCTCAATCATTAGGAAGGCATATAAATAATACTCTTCTAATTATAGCTAACTTGGTCATCCACAAAATTTCTTTCGTAAATTCATAGAATCTTCCATGACCTATACAGGCATTTGACTACATGTTTAGACTTCTTGTCCTATACTTCTTCTATCTTAAATACCTCATTTTACTTTAAGACAGAAATTTACTACACAATAATGTTACTCATACAAAATTCTTTTTAATCCTTCTTACCAAAAATATAGCTTCATACCTGTAACTTTGTTCAAATCTCTTTTCTACATACTGGTTCCTTTCTATCTTGTTTCTATTTTCTTCTTAAATCCATATTTTGAAACAGTTTTTAAATAACCTGTGAATTAGACAAAATTATTTTTTTCTTAATAAAAAATACCTTTTTATGCCTTCTAACTTTTTTTCATCAAAACACATCTTTTTGGGAGTATACTTTGTATTCAGAATTATATCATTAATTAGAATTTTAACTCTGAGTAACTTTAATTTTTAGTGAAAACTCAGGAGGCAAGAAATTTTGAAATATCAGTGAAATTTTGACATGACTGTTTTGTTTTTGTTTTTTGTTATAGAGTCAGGATCCTGCTCTGTTACCAAGGCTGGGGGGCAGTGACTCAATCGTTGCTCACTGCAGGGCTCCAAGTGATCCTCTCCTCAGCTTTCCTACTAATTAGTATAGACACACACCACCATACCTGGTTAATTTTTTTTAGAAAAGGAGTCTTGTGTTGTTGCCCGGGCTGGTCTCAAACTCTAGCTTCAAGTGATCCTCCTGCCGTGGCTGCCCAGAGTGCTGGGATTACAGGCATGAGTCACTGAGCCCCGCCACATATCAATATTTTATAGATTAGAGCCATATAGATATTTCCCCATGGTGTAATTTTCATGTTATTAACTAATTCAGCTATAGTTAGTCTTTTTTAAAAATTTAAGAAGCTAAGAATAAACTTATAATTAAGTTTTACAATTTATGTTTCAGTGTTTTTTTAAGTTTATCTGGAAAGTACTCAGACTTTAGTAGAATTTGGTAGACTATCACTTAATTGAACATAGCATTATGACTTTAAATGATCTGAAAAGTTCATTTATAAATGTTTATCCTATTTATATTTACCTGGTTTATTTATTTAGCAATTATATGTAGATTACTTATGAACACTGAAATATTCGATACAACTAGTCATTATTTTAAGTTATTTCCCTGTTAACCATTTCTGTAGACTATGAATATCAGGTATTTACCTAAGAAGCTTAATGTTAAATATGTGGTCATTTTGGCAGTAAATCAGAAGATATAGCTGTTTTCATTAAACCAACAATATTAAACTAGTCTTATCAAATAATTAACCCAAAATTATTTTATTTTATGCTGAGTTTATAGTTTTATGACCTTAAAACATCTACCAGGGATAAATATAACCCTGTTTGACCAGTAAAATCAGGCAAACATGTATGCTGATAATTATGAATATACAACAAAGTTTTAGCTTATTTATCAAAGATGTATTTAAGTCATGTTAACTAAAATATGTTTGGGTTAATTACTATATATTTTATATGAGTGCTCGGTTACTCAATATAATTCTTCCTTAAGGAATTTCTGGTTGAGTATACCAGATATTACCATGAACACACAACATGCAGATAATATAATTCACAAACATCATATTGCATAGAAATACCTAAACATATATACAGACAAAAATCTTATAGTTTTAATTTTAGATACTTAGTCATGAGACAGTAAAACATATAAACTCACAGTTATAAGACAGTTTTATCTAAATTATATTTCTGACAAATTGGAACTTTTTTTTAAGATGTGGTATATTTCTGACAAATTGGGACTTTTTTTTTTAAGATGTGGCGTACAATTCAGGATTAGGTATACAAGTGGTTGTTGTGCAAGTAAAGTTTGGGCCTCCCTTTGGTCCCCACTTGGCCTAGTTTGAGATCAGGTACCTTATTGGGGACCTGTTTATATAGCAAATTTTTTAATTGCCCCTATAGCTAATCTAATGACCTACACAGACATTTGACTGCATGCTTAGACTTTCTGCTTTGAAGAAGGTTATGGACCAAATTTTTGGGTAAAGTAGTTTCCATAATAGTTTGACTTAAAACAACAGCAGAAGCCTATTTTACCCTCTTCCCCATCTCAGTTTCAAATAAGTTTAGGGTTAAACGTTAATGTTTATGTTTTTAACTAGGGCTGGATGGATTGTATAAGACAACAGCATTTCCAAGTTGCCTTGAGTTATTTGTAGCATATCTATCCTTTTTTTGCCTGTCTTGTTTTCTTGACTAGTCAATTCGGCAAGGAAGTATTTTAATGAACCCCCTTTTTTTTTTGTCCCTGCATTCAGAAAAAACAATTATTTATGTTGGACTGAGATACTTTAAATTATTATTCTGAACTCAAGCTTTTCATCTGTTTGCTCTGAGAGCCTAACTTTTATGAACATTTAGCGAATTTTTTCTTTTAGAATGTCAATTTTTTGATTAATTGTTCAATCACCCGAAACAATTGTCAGGCAAACTTAAATATACATTTCCAAAAGATATCTAGCTTGTTGGCCCCCATGGAGCTGTTGTACTTTTTAAAGCCATCAATTTGTAAGGCTTTTAAGACTTAAAAAAAAAAAAGTCTTGGCTGGAATTTTATAAGCAGTGAGTTTTATATCAAATTTGTACAGAAGTCAGCAGGTTCAAAGTAGGCATGAAAAAATACAGAGAGATAGAGAACTTAGAAGGCTCTACATGTCAACTCTATAGATGCAGTTTTTTTGTTTTGTTTTAAGAGAGTTTGAAGCCGGCTCGGTGGCTCAGCCTGTAATCCCGCGCCTCTGGGAGGCTGAGGTGAGTGGATTGCCTGAGCCGCGGGTTTGAGACCCGCCTGGGCAGCGAGACCTCATCTCTACAATAAATAAAAAAGTCAGCCGGGCGTGGTGGTGCATGCCTGTAATTCTGGCTACTTGGATGGCTGAGGCGGAAGGATCGCCGGAGCCCAGCAGGTTGAGGCTGCGGTGGTCGGAAGCGGCCACTGCACTCCAGTTAGGGCGACCGAGTGAGACTCCAACTCAAAAAAAAAAGGAGAGAGTGAATAATGCTCATTTGAGCTCTTGATTTTTAAAAAAATGTAATTTGCCCATCAGTTTAAAAATATGCATACATCTAAGGCCACAGCATGTAGCCCACTGGAGTCTTAGAAAATTTGGTGTACCTTAATGTTTGAGATTCCTATTCCATTTCTTATTATCCTCTCAAGAGTGAAGAAACTTGTATAAATCCTGTCAAGGAATGTCAGGAGTTTGAACTGGTTTTACTTGGTGGTGACTACCTTAATGACTTTTATTTTTTTGTTTGTTTGTTTGTTTGTTTTTGTTTTTGTTTTTGAGTTGGAGTCTCACTCAGTCTCCAAGACTGGAGTGCAGTGGCCGGGAGCCTCCACCTGCTGGGCTCCGGCGATCCTTCTGCCTCAGCCTTCCAGTAGCTTTAATTAGCCATTCTGAGTGTATCTCACTAGCAGGATCAATAGCAAGAGTGACACCAGTCTGAGGTTGGACAGGCATACGTGTCCTCACAGAAGTACTTTTTGTGTTCTTACAACTTTTTGTGTCCTCATACCTTTGGCAACAACCTTCGTGCAAAATTGAAGGATCTCTTGTGATAGTTTTTGTTACCATGCATTTATATATGAGAACACTCCCTTCATGGTCTTTCTTTGCTCTATTTGTCAGGTTTGGAGTTTTGGGGTTTTTTTTCCTCTTTCTTTTGACAGAAATGCCTCCATTTTTATTCTGACAACTTTCACATTGTTTAGAATTTGGAAAATAAGGAAAAAAACAAAAAAACTAGTACTTTTTATTTTAATTTTTTCTATTACAAAATTTGAATTATTACACATAAATGTAGCTTCCTTTATGTAAACATATCTTTGAGCATTTACTTGTGATGTTAAATGGTCTTTTAAAATGACATTTTGAATGATTACATAATATACTTTTAGATGTCTAGACCCTGTGGTAGTTATCTACTGTTGAATATTTCTTAATTACATCTTAATTTAAGATGATATTCTGAGCCATGTAACTCCTTTATCCTTGGATGAGGTTACAGTAATGCTGATTTGAATTAGCTCCTTATTTATTTTGCTTTTCTGTGAACCTTTTTGTTTGTTTTGTTTTTCTGGAAAAGTGGAACTTCCATTTGAGGCACAGTATATAATCTGATAGACTCACAGTGAACACGAGCAAAATAAGGACTTCAAAGGATCTCAAGGATGCCACATCACATTAGTTTTGTTTACTTCGTATCTCCCTCCAAGATATTTCATAATAAAGTGGAGATATACATCTTTTCCTTCACTGTGTTTTGCTGTATCCTCATTCTCTCAGTCTGTAATAAAGAAATCCACATTTCCTATAGGGCTTTTACTTTGTTAGTAAATATATTTTCTTTTTCTTGTGTTTTAAAATTCTATTTTATTTTTATTTTCTTTATAGTTATGTTGTATTTTTCAACCATACAACTCTTTAGTTTGTTTAGCAACTGCTTATAACCTACTTGGTGGCAGTTTTAAAGAAGATAGGCAAACCAGCAGATCTCCCTGCTTATGTAGTGATGATTTCCACACACATTACTTTTTCCACTCTCACAGCTTACATTGTCTCTGGACCTGAAATAAGTACAAGACTGTCAAAATCATTTATTGTCACTTTATAAAATAAGCCTTACAGCTTAGTCTTTTGTAAGACCTATTTCTGATGGTGAAACATCGTGTAAATGGGTTTTTGTTCAGCTCTCTTTTTATGACTGCCTGCATCCTTTTTTCACCTTGCATCTCATATTTTTATTTAATTCTTCCCCCCTCCCTTTTTTTTCATATTCCTTTTGGTTAAGATTCTTAATTTTGTTTATCGGAGGGAAAAGTCTTTGTCAGTGAATGAATTGTCATTTTATGCTTTCCACCCTCTTACCTCCACTTCATGTACTTCCATTTTCTTTTAGAAGCATTAGTTCCTCATTTATCTGGCCCTTACTTTAATCTCCTTAAACTCAGCATAGTCCTCGTCTGTGTTTTAAATCTATTTTACACCCGTTTCACTCTGTGTTCTCAGTTTTCATTCTCTCCTTTAATCACTGTCTTGGTTTAGTTACCCCAAAACACTGTATATCCCATTCTCACTCAGTTATCTTACCTTAGTCCTGTAAAATATGTTAAATAAAAATATTTTTCATATATTTGGCAAATATGGTTAAAGTATAGTTATCAGCATATGTCTTCTAAATGACAGTTGTGGTCATTTAGAAATGAATACTGGAAAAGGACATTGGATTAGGAATCAGAAAAACTAGTTTCTTATTCCTTTTCCAATATAATCTTACCATATGGCCTTATTTATAATATGATGAACACCTGTCATGTCTAGCTCATACGACTTTTAAAATTGAAGAGATAATACATTTGAAAAGGCTTTGAAATAAAAACGACTCTCAATATAAAGTTAAGGCACAGTTTTTATGGTAGTCAGATATCATTAGAAAAATTGAATAACTTTCAATGAGGTATTTTTGAATAAAGGTGTTGTGAGTCTGAGTAGGAATTAGCTGAAATGGTAGGGTGGGAGTAGCATTTCAGAAAGGGAATGCCATATGCAGAAAGGAAATAAGATGATTAATTTGGATTCCTGTAAGTAATTTAGTGGCTAGAATATAGAATGTCTACAGAGGAATATCAGGAGATATGAGTGAGAAATATGGGTGTGTTTGAATGTTTAGTGCAAAATTATAGAGGATCTGTTAAAGATTAGGAATGATATAAAATTTGCATTTTCAGAAGTTTGTTATGTTACTACTATAGATGGTAGATTGGGAGGAGGTAAACTGGAGTTGAGGAGATTTGAGGAGGCCATAGCATTTAATAAAGGTCCGAACTGATGACTTTAAGTAGTAATGTGAATATAGAAAAGAAAAGATAGATGCAAAAGGTAATGGTGAAGTAGAATCTGTGGGACCCATGTTTTGATTAAATGTGGGTGGTGGGAAGTCATTTATTAAAAGAGAAAAAGTTATAATTATTTTAGGACTTCTTTCACTATCATTCACTGAGATAGAGACCAAAATGAATTTGAAGGAAAAAGGATAAATTTGATTGGGGGCATGTTAAGTTTGAAGTATTTAGCATATATCCAAGTGCAAATGTTTTGTTTTTTTGTTGGATAAAAGTAGAGAAGATTGGAAAATTGTCTCTGTTGTGGCAAATAAAGCCTTGGGTTTGGATCAGATCACTTAAGGCACAGGACTGTGTCTCTTTGTTATACCTGTTTTAAAAATGCACCCCTTGAGAAATGTATATTTCCTCAGAGAATAAGATACCCATGGCCCTTTGGGGCATATTCCAGTCTTTATAGTCTGTTCCCAATCTGAGTCCTCTGTGAAAACCTGTCATCTTACAATCTGTTAGAAGGATCCCTAAGACATATAATTTAAGATACTATTTCTTTATTGTTGTCTTAACTCTGAATGAAACTTAAAATTTTTTATTGCTCTATACCTATATCATCTGTCTAATCCAAATACATTTTTAACCTAATAGAGTCATAGTACTTAGTCATTATTCATTTTTCTAACTTGTACTTTACCATAAATTGATTATCAAATGTTTTTCACTAGTTTATTCTCATGAAGCCTATATACTAACATAACATCATAAATTTAGTTTATTGTAACAACTTACCTGAAAATTCCCTCTTGGTATTTAGCTGTAAAAACAATTTTTTTTTCTGAATTGGAGTCTCATTCCAGTCACCCAGACTGGAGTACAGTGGTGGCACGATCCCTGCCACCGCAGCCTTGATCTGCTGGGCTCCGGTGAGCCTTCCTCCTCAGCCTTCCAAGTAGCCGGAACTACAGGCGTGCGCAACCACGCCCGGCTAATTTTTTATTTATTGTAGAGACAGGTCTTGCCAAGTTACCTGGGCGGGTCTCGAAAACAATTATTTTAATGTATTTACCTGGCAACTTTGTTAGAACTTCAGTCTTGCTATTGTGAATAGTGCTGCAATAAACATGTGTATGCAGGTTTTTTGTGGAGTGACAGAAGTTCCTCGGGGCATAGTCACAGAGGGGGGGATTGCTGGTTTGTATGGAAGGTCAATTTCTAGTTCTTTTGGGAATCACCACACTGTTTTCCATAGAGGTTGAACTAGTTTCCATTCCCAACCAACAATGGAGAAGCATTCCATTTTCTCTGCATCATAGCTAGCATCTGTTGTTTTGTGTTTTATTAATGATGACCATTCTTAATGGAGTTAGGTGGTATCTCAGTGTGGTTTTGATTTGTAATTCTCTGGTGATTAGTGAGGCTGAGCATTTTTTCATGTGTCTGTTGGCTGCCCATATGTCTTTCTTTGGGAGGTGTCTATTCATGTCTTTTGTCAACATTTTAAAGGGGCTGTTTGCAGCACTATTTACAGTAGCAAAAACATGGAACCATCTGTGCTGCCCATCAAAACTGGACTGGATTAAAAAAATGTGGTTCATGTATACATTGGAATATTACACAGCCATAAAGAAGCACAAAATTATGGACTTAGCAGCAACTTGTATGGATTTAGAGTCTATCCTCCTCAATGATCTAGCCCAGAAACAAAAAAACTGAGTACCTTATGTTCTCACTCATAACCTGACCCTGAACATTTACCATAATACTATAAGAAAGGGATTGGAGTAGCTGGAAACTGCCATGGGGGAGGCGGGACATAACATCAGTAAGGGTGCCTGATCTCAAACCAGGCGAAGTAGGGACCAGAGGGAGGCCCAAACTTGACCTGTACGATGATCACTTGTATACTTAATATTGAATTGTGCCCCACATCTGTAAAATAAGATGAAAAAAAATCCTTTAAAGAATTATTCTATTAATATGAAGTGAAACTTGAGATCAATGCTTTATATACCATAATAACTCAATAAATGTTTGGTAAATTGAAAAAAAAAAAAGAACTTCAGTCTTGCTCAAGCCATAATCTTAAATGATGAGTGTCTTCCCATTCTGCCTTCTCCCTCCCTTCTCCTGCCCTCCCAACTCCTATTGGCCTTGAAGAGTTTTGTGACTTATGCTTTAGCTTCTCCCACTATGGCATGATAGCCTGGCTTTTTGATTTACTCTTTTTTTTTAAGTTTCTCTGACCTGATTGCCCAGTTTTCCTTTTCTTTGTGTCACTGGCAGTGTTATAACTAAGCTGCCTCCTTGCCATCAGCAGGAAGTCAGATGGAGTATGAACAATAGAACTTCCAGGGACAAAATGAGTGCTTGCAGGACTGCAAGGACTACTGTGATGGATGTGACTCCTGCAGTAGCCTCCACTGATACTATTTTAAAGTAATAATTTCTCTTCATGTACGGATCCTTCAAAATTCGAGGACTGCCACCTACCTATAATTTGTAGGTGTACTCAAACATTTTTATGACTGCACCTAAATGCGAAGGGGAAGAAAGACATTTAATTGATTCCTGCAGACATTTAGAAGGAGTGTAGTTAAAATGTCAGTAGTAGTCTAGCTAAAGATAATGAAAAGTGTACTTTTTTAAGGGACTCCTGATCACAGTGTATGGTTGTTGTTGTTGTTGTTTTTTTTATATAAGTAGCCTTTCATTTGTACCTGCAAACATCAACCTCTAAGTACTTCTTAATGCCTTTTAAAAATCATTTCAAAGGTGATGACAAATATCAGAGACCATCCTCAGTTCACAGATTAACATACATTTTGAGATGCAGTGGAATGCCAGTGCAGGAAACAGAAATGAAGTAACGTTAAAACTTCTTATTTATTTCTTGTACAGTGATGTTTTAGTGATAGCTAGTGTTTAGTTCTTTAAGATTTTATGCCAATGGTAAAAGGTAATTTCTAAATCTATATACAAGGGGGGACTTGTATCTTTTGAAGGACGAGTCCATTCTAGTACCCTGCTAGGTAAGTATTCTAGGAACCGGTCAGCATCAGTGTGCCAGCTAGTGTTGTTAGAGACTGCCTTTGGTTGGCTTCAGTGAATATTTTTAGGGGGAGACACTTTCAATGCGTTTGCCCATCTCATGATGAGTGATTTATTAGTGCACCTGCCCATACCGCTCTGAGTGTTGAGCAGTTTTTGACCAAAAACTGCATGACCCCTGAAGCCCATCCTCGCTATTCACCCAGCAACTTTTTTTTTTGTTTCCCTGCATGAAAGAAGTCCTCAAAGGGAAATATTTTGCCAATGTGCAATACGTGAAACAAAAAACGCCAGAAGCACTAAAAGGTCTCAAAATTGGCGAATTCACAAACATTGCATTGTTTTGCTTTGCTTTCCTCCTTGTTCCCAACTTTCTGCTTTACTTGCTATTAAGCCATTCTTTTAGTGACAGAATGAGACAGGCATGAATGATTTGCAGTTAACTGCTTGCCTCCACACACAAATGCCTCAGCTTCACATCTAATCACGATTCATGCTTTATGCCAGACTCTTGCTGTCATCCCAGCACTAGCAGATGGTGGGGCCAGACCACCGGGGCAGTATGACCCAGGGTTCTAAAGCTGTACATCTTCTGGTAGGTAATGGTCAGAAAAGGAAGGATGTTAACATGGCAAATTGAGTTCAGTTCTTTCTGGCTTCTTGCGGTAAAGAAAAAAAAAAGGATTAAAGGTGTCACATTTTCAGGTGGTACCTTAAAAACTTATTTTTTAGTCCAAGAAATAAAATAAAAACATATACTAGGAGTGTTATGATTCTTTAATCAGAATCCTTGATAGTCAAGGAATGCATGGAAAAGTGGTTTTTAACTTTGCCTAAACCCGTTATTAGAAATACATTTTATGCATGTATACAGTATGTGCACATTCACACATGCATATGCATAATTCACACCAAAATTTTACTAACAATATTTCACCTTGCCATGCACATTTTTCCCTCATCTTTTGTTGTTATGTAGGTGCTGTTAATTCTATTTCTTTTTTTACCTAATTGCTGTTCCTCATTCACTAAGTAGATTTTAGAGTTCACCAATGGATTGGGACTCATAATTTGAAAAACAATCAGCACTTCTCTAAAGAAATACATTATATTCTTATGTAGACTTTCTCAAATTATTCTGTTAAAAATGGCTTTCCTATTCTTCATTGATCACATTGGCTACCATTTACTTAAGAAGGTTTTAGGTTCTCTATTATTTGTATCTATATATCCAAGGATCTAAAGGATAGAGGGAGCTACATATAAAAACAAGTTTAAATGGAATGTTTTAATGAGCCTTATAATCCTATATCTTTAACATGTGCCATTTTTCTTCATTGTTCACAAATAGTAATTTTATTTCCTTGAGCTTTTCTTTATCATTTATTTTAATAGGTCATTCTGTCAATAACAGATGCTTTATAGGCTTTTTATTTGTTTTTTTAACAAAGAAGGAATAGAAGTAGCGGACTCTTGAATTTCTATATCACCAAATAAAATTCAGAATACCATGGATTTTTATAGTTTAATATTTCCCTTCCTCATTAATGGTGGACTGAATGAGTTGTATGAAAATCATAAAAGTCATATGGAACTAAATAATATCCTTGACTGTCATTCATTTATTTCATATAAAATAGTATGAGAAAAGTTTTTTTGCTTATGTAATTGCCATTTTTAAAGTAGCTATGGCTTTATAAGGAGCCCCATAGAGTTTATGTAAAATAATAAGCTCTTATAGCTCTTAGAAGAAGGAACATAGTAAAAAGCATTTCTATTCTGAATAGATAGGGTTGAAACTAACATTGAGAGTAAGTTTGTTATGCAAATGATATATTTAGAAATAATTCCTTTATAGTCTGACTATAGATAGACAAAATGTTATATTATTAAGTATTTTGTGTGAGTTAAAACTCAAGATAAAAAGCACCTGTGGAGGAGAAGGTAATTTTATATAAACATATTTGAATGTATAGTAAAACTGATTTCTATTATGGATGGGGTAAATTCTTGAAGAACTTATTGTAGATACAGCTGTCAGTGTTAGTGTTTAAGATTCATTGAAGCTCTTTGTATGTTCTCTTTTTCAGATACAGAAACAAGTGAAAAAATACAAGGAAGTGGAATTCTTCAACTGTTTGCAAGTCTGTTGACTCCACAGTCCTCCTGTACAGCCAAAGTAGCTAACATCATAGCAGAAGTAGCCAAAAATGGTGAGGTTTTCCTCAAGAACTTTTCTGCTGGGAACATCTTCAGTTTTGCACCTTACTTGTCAGTATGTTTTATTAATTTATGTTTTAAGTTTATAGATTAGACTTTTTATTTCTATTTATCTTTTCTTTGATTTTTTTCCATGTAATTGTTTTAAATGACTATAGTTATAGTCATTTTTTTCATACATTTTCCATTTGTAGAATTAAGGGAAAACACTGTTAGTCCTATTAGGTATACTTGTATCATTTACTACTTTGGTGTAGGATTCAGGCTTGAATCCTGTTATCTTCATGACATAGGAAAGCATACCTTCTTAAGTATTTATGTTGCTTTATGTTATACCCAGATAAACTCACTATCCTTTTTCAGTTTTGCCTATCATTCTAAGTATGGCACTTGACTTCAGTAGTATAGTTGAAATATATGTTCTGTTTTCTACACTTACCTTCATAGAAAACACATATTTCTTAAATTTCCAAGTAATAAAACTTAAGTAAACAAACAATGACGACAAAGCTTAGATTGTAGAATAGTTAATCCATTCCAGTGTGTATTGTTTATATAGTGAGAGAATCTTTGGAAGAACTATGTTATAGCAGAACTATTCAGTCAGGTTGAGAGCAGCACTAAATTTCTAAAGCAATTTTTAAGCACAAGAGAAGGCTATACTAAATATAATACCTTTAGCGTGTCTCAATTTGTCAAAGTTTCATATTATTTTTAGGCCTCTTATTTTAGTATGTAGCATATATTGTACTTTAAAGACAAGAAGTTTAATAATTGTGGTTTTATTTGTATAATCACCATAGCAGGTGACTTTGTAAAGTACTAGTATATGTTGTTCTTGCCTGGTAAAACAACGTGTTCTTAAGAGTTTTACCAAAAGAAGAAAATTGCTGAGAAACTTTGTCATTTGTTTAAAGGTTCTCAAAATGCCTTTTAAGTTCATATTAGGTTCTGTATTAGTAAATCATTTTTTGGTTGAGGTTACCAGGAAATTAGTGCCTATTGCTTGTATGTCATGTCCAAGAAGCAGATCTAGTTTGAAAATGGATCCTTTCTAGACGTTGTGTCTTAACCCTATCTGAGTCTTCTTATATACAAAGCAGCTTGATTTTTAAGATGAAATAGCCTCTTTTTAACCTTGTTAGAATCACAGTGTAGATTTCCGGAAGTCATGGTAGAGATTCCACCATTTTTATATTAAAACCTTTTTTCTTAAACATTTGTAGGCAGGGCGTGGTGGCTTATGCCTGTAATCCCAGCACTTTAGGAGGCTAGAGGATTGCTTGAGAGGATTGCTTGAGCCCAGGAGTTTGAGAGGCTTGAGCCTTGGCAATATAGCGAGACCTTATCTCTACAAAAAAATTTTTTAAAAATTAGCTGGGCGTGGTGGTGTGCACATGCAGTTGCAGCTACTTAGGAGGCTGGGGTGTTAGGATTGCCTGAGCCCTGGAGTTCCAGGTTGCAGAGAGTCAGCATTATGTCACAGCACTACATCCTAGGTAACAGAGTAAGAGTAAGAACTGAACTCAAAAAACAAACAAAAAGCTCTCCTGTAGCAAATTCAGAAATTTTGGATACGACATTTTTGTGAAATGGATTGCCATTCATATATGCTCTTAATAATATTCCTCATAAGGCTTTGTCACAGTTTCATGACAACTCTGCTGCTAAGGGTTTCTTCTGGTAATACTCTCGTAGATAACACCTATGTTCTAAAGACATTATATTTTAACATTTATACCTTTAATTAGAGGCTGACAAAGGGTATTTCACTAACCTCTATTAATGAAAATAAATGAATACATTTGGATGTTTATTGCTTGATCACCACATTTTTTTAAAGCGACTGGCTGAGATAGAATCTTGTTGAGTGTTCTTTTTAAAAGAAATACGTATTTTCAGAAATGCAAACTGACACAACAGAGTATATTAATTGTGCTTGTATTTTTTCTGATTAGAAACTTGGCAGTGAAAAGAAATTGTAAGAACCAGAGAAAATGAGGCTGGAAGTTGATTTTTTCGTCTTGACTCTGCTGTGCACAGAGGAGCATTAGCGTATACTTCTTAGATTCAGATTAAACTCAAGATCTGTTCAAAAATGCACATACAAAAAGAATCGCTAAACATTAACATACCCGACTTTGTGCTGACATTAAAAAGTCAGAGGATAAGTAAGAAATTCCATAGTTGAATTTAATATGGGAGGATAGCTGTGACCATAAATCCAATATGAAATAGGATTATTGTGCACACATGAGAAAATATAGAAGGTAAATATATTGCCTTTCTTCACACTTATGTGAGAATAATTGGAACTTGTGCATTACTTTATTTCCTTCTACCTCTTTTCAGTGAGATTTTATGGTGGGAGTGAAAAGTGTACTGGTGACCTGAGTACAGAGATGACAGCATATGACCTGAAAGATTGGACTGATAACTAAAGTGAAAATTGTGTAAAAATAAGCAAAAGTTGAGCCATTAGATTATATCCATTCCTTCTAAAGCAGCTCCCAGTCTTGCGTCAGAAGCAGTGTCATCCAGGAAATTGTTAGATGCAAATTCTTGGACCAACTCACTGAATCCGGAACTCAATAGTGGGGCCCAACATCTGTTTCAGCAAGTCCCGTAGGTGATTCTGATGTGTAATGACATCTCAGTCTAGAGCAATATAGAGTCAGTAGCTTGGATCAACATTATACTTTTTTTTTTCTATCTGTACTTTATCAGATTGCAACATGTTTATCAAAACTTCATTTGAGTGCTGTAACAACAAAAGAGTGAAAATTAATTGTAGAGTCAAAATTAAAACATAACAAAGAAAAATAGCAGTTCATTCATGTTGCCATTTCCTGAAGAATAGCAGTAACAAAACAAACAAAATAGTGAGATATAACAAGTTTTATTTATGAAATAAAAGAACACATCAGACCATTTTTAAATTTCTTGTTTTAGTAGTCAGTGAAATGATCTCACTATTGGAAACCAGGCATAGCTTGGTGAAAAGTATAGAGAATGTCGTCTTTAATTTGATTACTTTGAGTTGGTGGCATGTTAGTTTAAGGTTTGAAATCGGTGAAGATTCTAAAGTAACCATTAATTTAAAAGGTAGACAGATTGATGTATCGTCTCCTGTAGATGGTAATAGGATTCATGGATGTGTGTAGCATAATTAGTATTCCTGACAGAAATGGTAGGATACCTGATATGACAGAGTTAAAACCATCTATGATAAACTTAGTGGTTAGTTGTAGAAGATCTCTCAGTGTTGGAAATTTAAATTACAGGGGTTTTCCAGTAATACAGGATAGAAAAGAAATATGATAGGAATGAAATCTACTGTGTAGATAGAGAGCAATACCTCATACTTAGGGGGAAAATAAGTTGTTTCCGAGGTGACAGTTCTCATAATAGCCCTGTATGGTATGTTGTAAGAATTGAAAATGAAGGAAAAGAGAGAGAGGATTGCTTTAAGAGTATATGTGGAACAAACTAAGGAGTAGACCTCCTTGAAGATGAGAGTAAAAAGATAGTTTTTGTTTGTTTGTTTGTTTGTTTTTAGTAGGAGAGGATATAGATTAAGGAATTAGTTCTTTGTTGATGAACTTTATTGACCACATATCCTTATGGTAAGTCTTGAAGTCCAGAATGACGATTCTAATTACTGGTTATTGGAGAACTTTCAATAATTATATATCTTCATTATCCTTAAATTTTGTAGTGTTCCACCATGAATCACTGCTAAAAAAATGTTTATTTCTAATCATGACTGCGGTGATATCAGACTGCATATAGACTGCAAATAGAGAATGGTATACTATACTATAAAGATAAGGGGGAAAATGAGTCTAAATTAAGAAACCTTTTTTTTTCTTTCTAGCATACAGCTTTAAATGAATTAAGACATCTTAACATTTGGTGCTTTAGACCTGTAAATGCATGGGTACAGCAGCAGATATGAGTGAGCCCTGAAATGGATTTTAGTAAAGAATAGGAGTGAAAATGTTTGATTTCATCATGTCTTACCAATGGAAAAGGACCTATTTTTAATAAGTCTGTGAAACATATGTAAAATATGTATGTATATTAGCTTTTTAAATAGAACTTACAGTGAAAATAAGGCAGTTTGATGACTTAGTTTGTAACTGTAGTTGTTTAATTATCAGGCTCATAGAAAGAACATTGCCAGTGTTTCTGTCATCACATAAGTGCTTCCAAAGCACATCCAGTTAATATAAAAAGGTAATGGTAAATTAGTTGTAATAAAATTGAATCAGAAATCCTTTTGGTTTATGGCAGAGACTATCGGCAAAGAAAAATATGACCCACACATTTTGGTGTACTTGTTTTACGAAGTATTTAGTATTTAGTTGTAACAGGGTACTTTTGAACAGAAATGCACTCTTCAAATATTAAGACACATTTTAAAAGTATGTACTTCTTTTATTAATGGAGATGATTTGTGTAAACTTTAAATCTTTAGATTTTAATTAAATATGTCTCTTGTTTTCAGAATTTATGCGAATTCCATGTGTGGATGCTGGATTGATTTCACCACTGGTGCAGCTGCTAAATAGCAAAGACCAAGAAGTGCTGCTTCAAACGGGCAGGGCTCTAGGAAACATATGTTATGATAGCCGTAAGTGTTGAAATATCAGCAATACACATACATTTTAAGGAGTGGTGATTTTCAGGTTAATTTCATTTTGGTGTTAGCACTGACTTTTCTAGGCTAAGATACTACATGGGCAAATATGATTTAGTACTGCTTATTTAAACAGAATCAGTGGAAATTTAAGCTGTTATATTCTTAAGTGAGAAGTTACAGGAAATAATTTTTTTTTTCCATGATCACAAGTGATGTTTTCAGAGGAAATTAAGTTACTTTCTAAGAAACTGGAACTTTTAAATTTAGAAAAAAATATTTCTTTTCAATTAGGTTTTATTGGAGTTTTATCTCTGAATGAGAATGCTTATGGACGCAGTTTTTTAAAAGTTTCTAAGTCTGTCCAAATACATTTTTAATTACTTGCAATCCAGTGAAGCTATTCATAAAAAACATTAGCTTCTCAATAGCTAGATTGGCCATTGCATTTGCATTGACTCCATTTCTATTTGCCATTATATCATTGTCATCCTCGCCACCTCCTGTAACATACTGTTCTACTAGGCAAGGAGAAAGCAAGAAACTCACGGATATTATATTATACAAATGTTAACATTTCTACTTCCCCTTTCTACATATAAACAGAATACAGGAAAAAATCATGAGTATATTCAGTTTAGCTAGGCTTATCCTGATTTTCCCTAGATTTCTATTTTCTGAAACCAGAACACATATTTTATCATTCATCTTTAAAGCCTCTTAGGAATTTAGTTTTATTTAGAAGAATTTTTAATGCCTATTTTTCTCTGTTGAGTTTTTAACTCAAGTGAGTTATGTGTTGTTATAAACACAGAACATATGACCCTTTTATAATAGGCAGTCCTTCAAAAGTGATTTATGCATATGAGCCAGAAAGCAAGCAAGGGCATAAACATATCCATTTATGATAGAAGAAGGATGTAGGAAAAAAGATAGCAGTAGTAGTAAGGGCTTGCTTCATTTGTTTTCCTTTCCTTATTTTTTCTGAAACATGTTAAATATCAATAATATGTCTGAGGACATGCATGTCTTAATATTAATTTTAACTTATAGTTTTCAATATCAATACAGCCTGTTAACTTACCTATATGCTCCTTAATTCCAGTTCTTTAATCCTATATATTAGCTTTATCTACAGAATTCTAGTGCCTTACGTTTATAACTTTGCATTTTCATATTTAGGGTTCTTATTAAACACCATAGCTATAATATCAGGTTTCAAGAATAAATCTCTTAGTATGTATTTAAAAGACCTCTGCTGAGTAGTAGTCAAAAATTGATGGCATGTACCTGGAAAATATTATTGCTGTCTTTATTCTTATCCTTCTGTTTGTTACTAGAATTTAAGGCTACTGAAAGTATTCTTTAAACTTTGTTCAGTTTAGTAATTCTTGAATTATGCATTGTTTCAAAATAGGCTATATTATGTTTTTTGAGTGCTTTTGTCCTACAGTTTCACTTAATATTGGCAAAATAGAAGAATTACATACAGTGGTCTTTTGTCTCATATTGCTTTGGTTTTTCTGGACACTGAGTAATATTATTTCCTATATACTCTAAAGAACTTTGAAGTTAGGGTTGTAAATGTCTGGTTAATAAGATTGTTATTTTGATGAAACTGAAATCCATTATTATGTTATTTATCATATCCATTTACTTTACCTTATGAGATATGCAATATAAAGTTCTATGGATATAATTTAAATCTTTGAAGTGAATTTTTGGTTTAGTTATTTATAAATATAATGAGTTTATACTTAATTATAGCTAAATGGATAATGAAGGTTAGTGAATACAGGTAATATTTTAATACTTTTAAACTGTAGTTAAAATAAAGCTAGCAATCTTAAAAATAAATAAAAATAAATGATTTATTACTTAAAATCATGTGATGAAAGTGTATTCATTGTGCTATGCTGTCTTATGCATATAATTTCCATAAGGCTGCATGCTCTCTTATCTTTTTATTTGAAATTAAATTCTATGAACTTTGTAGTGATTTCTCCAGAATAAATGTAGGACAACTACAGTATTTATATTTGAATTACAAGAATAATATGAAAGTCTGTAAATGTGTTACTGTGTGGTTGGTTTTTGCATTGCAATGCATTTTTCGGTTTTATTTTGTGGCAGTTGGGAATTTTATAGAACCCAAAAGTTGTTTCTTTTTAAAAACATTTTTTAATGGCTTCTATTTTAATTAATTTATCAACCTTCTTCACTCAGGAATATAATACTTCATTTTTAAAAAGGAGAACAAACTATACATGACAGCCTTGTAAATACAAAGACTCTTTTTGTTTCAAATAAAGTATATTTTAAAATTAACTTATTTTTATTTTATCAAATTTAGCCTATCAGACAAGTCAGTTGACTTACATTTTACATGTACTCCAAATGAATAACTTTTTAGTATGGGTTTGTTCAAAATGATAGTAGACTTACAATAGGTAGTAAAGCTGATAAATACAAAAAGTAGCATAGGGAATTCACTATTGGAGATAAAAATTGGAGAAATTTGTGCATGTTTTACAGATTTTTGCCTTGACATATAAAAAGTAAGCATTTGTTAGCATATTTTAGCTAACATAGTGTATTTGAAAGGAGGAGAGCTCCTACTGAATTACCATAAAATCCATGGAAATCTTTGGATAAGAAGTAGGTCAGATTTCAGTTCTACCAGACTTGACAGTGCCCATTTTAGAAACTCTTCCTAATGGAAGAAAACGTTCTTATGTAATCCTAACATGAGGTAACAGACTGACACAACTGCTAAATGGGACGGAGGAAGGCTTTGTTACTGATGAACTTTTTGAATTCTAGTCTCCCTCTTGCATATAGAAATGAAAGAGTCATTGCCTTGACACGTTTTTTATTTAAAATGCCTTTTTTCAAGAGAGCCTCCAAGGCACTTCATTTATGGGTTTCTCTTTCAAAGTATCCAAACAGACTTCTGATATAAGTAATATTTCAAAACTTTTCTGCTCTTTAACTTTGCCAAAATATCTCTTTTTATGAGAAGTTTGACATCTTTCAGATCAAAGAAGAGAGAAAAATTGTATTTCTGTTTGGAAAGAAATCATCAAAGCTGTGGGATAATGAAAAAAATGAGTGTTGTGTTTTCTTTATATGACTATCTTTGTGGCATCCCCTGTTTCATTGATTGGTTCTGTTTATATACACGTGCACATTTTAAGTTACTGAGATATTTAAATGATCTTAGAGTTTTAAAAAGCTTCGTGTTAAATTCCCATCCTGTATTTATAATGTGTAGTTGTAAGTTGATGATTGGTGACTGAGTTTTTTGTTTGTGGATATTACTGCTTGAGATCAGGAAGTAATTGTTATTTGATGTACTGGTTAAAGATAGTAGAGGCTAGAAGAAAATGATTACATGACAAATATTTGCGCGTTTTTATAAACAGAAGAATAATGTGTAAATCAAATGAATGTATTTTCAAATTAAACAAATATACCTCTTTACAGAAATAAAATTGATGCTTATATAAATAATCCTATTATGAAAAGATATGCACATTTAAGCTTATGTGATAACCTTACATGATATAGAAAAGAAAATTCTTTTCTTGCTCACTGATGAGTCAATAAATATTTACAATGAGGTAGTAATCAGGCTTGCCAAAGCCAGTGTTTATGAAGTTAAATAAATATTGTTTATTTTATTGACTTCAAGTATAAATGGGAAAGATGCTGAATTGTTGTATGTACACATTTTTATATTAATAATCCTTACTATGTGACACTTTTTATATAAATGATGAAGAAAGAATTCATAATTCTTACTGTAAATGCTAAAAAATCATTAGCAATAATTCTACAATATTTTGTAATGAAAGTTGGTCAAATAAGTGTGTATTAATGTAACACAGACATGCTTTAAAATTGCCAAAGTAATCAAAGTATATTTGCAACAGTTATATTCAACAGGGAACTATTTCTATCTGGCATTTAAAATAACTTTATTTCAGTGATATAAATTAGGTTGTTTAATTATGTTACTAAAAGGTTTTGCAGGTTTATATATTTACTCTATTATTTAGCTTTAGAACAACATAGAATTATCAGCCAATAAGTAGCATAAAAATAAAATTCTTCAGTTGCTATCAATTAATGTCTTGTATTTTATGAATGAGTTTATTATCAATATACATTGTGTTTCTAAAAATAAAAATATGCTACTGCTTCTTTTAGAGATTATAATTACGACTATTATCACATGAAAATAGTCCAGTATGCCAGGCACAGTGGGTCACACCTATAATCCCAGCACTTTGAGAGGCCAAGGTGAGAGGATTGTGTGAGGTGATGGGTTTGAGATTACCCCGGGCAACTTGGCGCCCGTCTATACAATAAATAAAAAAATTAGCTGGGCGTGGTGGCGCATGCCTGAGTTCCAGCTATTTGGAAGGCTGAGGCAGAAGGATCGCCTTAACTCAGCAAGTTGAGGCTACTGTGACTGTGAGCCTGCCACTGCACTCAAACCTGGGTGACAGAGTGAGACTCCAACTCAAAAAAAAAGAACAAAGAAAATACTCCAGTGTAAAGATGTCCTAAATATATCTTGAAGTAAATGTTTTATTACACTATCATAAGCTCTGAAAACAAATCTATGTCATTAAAGAGCTCTTAATATGATAGAGAAAATAAAATGAACAAAGGAACCTACTTGAGGACAATTATAGAATACACACTATATATGTTGCTTTTTATGAGAATAAAGTATGACAGTATTAATTGCAACTGTTTTAAAGAAATTAAGCAAATAGTGCATTACTTAGAAAAGAAATATAATTTGTTTAAAATTAATATAATTCTGTAAAATTTTAATATGACCCCTAGAAAGTGGATATTGCAAATGACTATTTTCCAACTCTACCATTTACTAAGTTGTCATTTAATCTTTCTGATTTTAGTTTTCTCGTTGGTAAAATGAGCTTCTGTAGATTTAATAAGGTTTATATATAAAAGTAGAATATAGATTATGAGCTGCTGTGCATAGTAGATACTATGATCATTATTTCTAAAAATTGTGCTGTGATGTAATGCATAACATACAAAATGTATTTATGATAAAGATTAAAAACCTTGTAAAGAGAGACAGAGGCAAATCTAGTAGGAATTGGAGATCATATCCTTAAGAATATGTAAGCACTGCTTCAAATTGAGCTTCATAGCAGCCAAGATGAAAAACAACTTGTTGTGCATTATAATTTTTATTTTATGCTTTAAAACAATTTCGTTTCTTCAGTCAAACAAAGAACTGTTGAGGGAGAATGATAGAAGGGATTTAATCTTCAGGATATCATTAGTTCCCTGGATGATTCTGTGCACATGTCTAGTAAAAAAAAATGTAAAGGATATTGACTGGCATTAAAGACAGTGTCTTCAATGATGGTTCTACAAAAGGTGCCCAGATGTTCTCCATGTGAATGTTTCTTCTACTAATCTTCAACAGAATCCAGTGAATAATACTGAGTACTTAAGTGAAGGTAGTTCTACTTGGGTAGTATATCCTAATGTGTTTTTGGTGGTTAAACTTGCTTCAAGGATTCAACTTAAAAATTTGAAAGAGTTTTGACTTGGCTGTATTTCCTAGTTTAGCATTAAACCAGAATACAATCCTACTTTGTATTCACTGTATCTTGTCATTGTCTCTATCTTGTGTAATATATTCAAATTCTACTTCCTGACACTGAAATATACTTATCTTTGATTTTGAATCCCATTACCAATTTGATGAAAATCTGATTTGCATGAAAGCAATCTTAAAATATTACAATAGTTGTGATTACATAGCCTACACATGATAAAATTGCTTAGAACCATACAGACCCATACACAAACACTATTACATGTAAAAACTAATGAAATCTGAGTAAGGTCTGTAGATTATATCAACGTCAGTTTTCTGGTTGGGGATATTGTATGCTAGAGTTACGTAATGTTACCATCGGAGGAAGCTCGATGAAGGGCACCTGAAAAGTTTCTGTACTTTTTTTTAAAAAGTAATTTTCTGTGTCCCTCAATAAAATAATTACAAAATAAAAAGTTAAAGAACCCCACATATCCAGGAGGGTGTACAAATTCTTTCTCCTATGGGAAATGACCTTGTTTCTTTCCACTTTACCTGAGGTGGAGATTGGGGATATATATACATGTACACATACAATTTTAATTTGTGGCCTACAACAATTTTTTTAACTGAGTTTGTGCAATTAATGTGAAGGACAAAATTATTTTAAATTTTTTCTCCCTCTAAATTTGACTTTTAGGGGAAAAAAATCAACAAAGAATTGACAACCCCAAGATAAGATTTAGGGAGAGATAATTCTTATTTGATGGGCTAGGATGCGGTAGACAAGGGCAGAGTAAATTTCCTAGAGAAGGGATAATTGATAGGGAGAGCCCATAGACTCACACAAAGAAATCATTAACCCAAGTGGACAGGTTGGTATTAACATGAGAAAAGACATTTCTTGAATTTGAGAACAATGACAGAAGATAAATGAAAATATTTTTTAAAATTAAGCAGTAAAGAGGGTGTCAAAGGAATGTTTCTGTCATCTTCCCATTAAAGTAGAAGTCAAGCCCATCTGGTTTGTGTGTGTGTGTGTGTGTGTGTGTGTGTGTGTGTGTGTGTTTTGAGTCAAGGTCTCACTCTGTCGCCCATCTGGTTTGTGTGTGTGTGTGTGTGTGTGTGTGTGTGTGTGTGTGTGTGTGTGTGTGTGTGTGTGTGTGTTTTGAGTCAAGGTCTCACTCTGTCGCCCAGGCTGTAGTGCATTCGGGAGGATTGCTTGAGCCTAGGAGTTCAAGACCAGCCTGAGCACCATTACAAGACTTCATCTCTACAAAAAATTAAAAAATAAGCCTCCTGCTAATAAAAGTCAGCAGGAAAGTAAGGGTAGGAAACTTGTGGTGTGGGGAGAAAGTTCACAATTGTGGCTGTGAGACATATTAAGAAGATAGGATTTTTTTAAATAACCAAATTGTAGTGTAGGGCTTCTTTGGATAGCGATCTTGGTTGTACATCCAGTTATTAATGTGTGTTGTGCACTTAAAATATCTATAGACTAAGGAATTATTTTGTACTGTGATATATGGACAGAAAGAGCCACTGAAGGTAAAACTTGGAGAAATTGGTGTTGTCAGTTTTGTAGCAGTGTCCAGTTTAGATTGTAATGGGAAAGGTTATGAGGCAGAGATATCAGGAAGTCATTATAGGAGGCTGGGTGTGATGTGGTAAATAGTGACTGGAGCAGAGAGAATGAACTTAAAATGTGAAGCGAGAGTACTCAGATTGGGTTGTTACCAGTTTGGCTGGTTCTTGCTAGCCCTGCACCAGGTGTAAGCAATGTTAGATACTATACTTTAACTCTTTAGGTTAGTTTACACTTTGAGGAACTTTTATCTTTCCATTTTTTGTCTCAGGTAAAAATCCTTCGTTTATTAAAATGGTACCAAGAAATCCAAGACTCTATAAATGTTTACCTTAATAAAAATTGTAGGACAGAGAATACGTTAGATAGCTACTTTTTCCAAACTAGATTAGCTTCCAAGTACTGTATTATAAAAAACTAGTGTCTTAGTGAAGACATGAAGTAATTAATAGTTTTTGCGTAATTGTTACTAATCATATAGATACAAAAGTAGAGGCAATGTGAGAGAACATTGCACATGACAAAAATATTATTTGATTTTTCTTGGGTTCAGTAAGAAGTCAAATGTGGTTACCAAATTATTATCTTTTGTCTCTTGGATACTGGGTTCCCTCCTATTTTGTGAGTCAAAAGTCTGCCTGACCTTTGGAATAACAAATCTTAGGTAGGATGAGGGAAGTATTATTATAAAGGCTTTTTTTTTTGGTGTGGCTTAAATATGTTTTTTTTTCCCCCTTACCTTTACCACTCCAATTTTACCCTAATTACTGTCCTAAAGGTAAAATCAAGGCTTAGACATGATGATACATAAAATTCCTAGTTTGCTTATTAAAACTCTATCAACACATATTATCCTCTGCTTTTTAAAAATAGTGTTTGTTTTAATTTTTCTAGTTTTCTTCTTTAACCAAGCTGAAGTACTGGGAACTTTCTCAGCTTTTTTGTTGTTGGTTGTTTGTTTTAAGTCCACATCTCATTCTTGCTAGAATGGAGTGGTATGATCATGGCTCACCACAACCTCAACCTCCTGGGCTCAGGCTATCCTTCCACCTTGGCCTCCCAAGAAGCTGGGACTACAGGTGCACACAACTACTCCTGGCTATTTTTAAATTTTTTTTGTAGAGACAAAGTCTTGCTATGTTTCCCAGGCAGGTCTCGGATTCCTGGGCTTAAGTGATTCTCCCACCTTGGCCTCCCAAAGTGCTGGATTACAGGCATGATCCACTGCGCCTAGCCAGAACTTTCTCAGCTTTTAATCATAGTTGTCCTTTGTACAACTGGCAGTATTTTTCTGGGCTGGGAGGGATATGAAACATAAATGATATTTAAAGGTGAATAATTCACATTCTTCCTCCTGAGTAAAATATACCTTTTGAGAAACTATGTTGTTCATTAGTTCAGATTAAGTTATAACTATATATATATATATATATATATACATACATACACACACACACTCATATACACATATGTAATCAATTTCTTTTAAGTGTGAAATTGGTACATAAAATCTATATTTAAAACATTTGATAACATTTAGTTATAATCTTGAGCATTTGAACTAATACGTTATTTACATTGTTATCTAAATATGGTTTAAAAGTCATTTTGATAATTTTTATGGCATCACTATAATTGAGTTAAAGTACTTTATAACTTAGTTATAAACTAAAGATATTCTGTCCTTTGCTAATAAAATGATATAAAAATATCAAAATATAAGGAATAGAGAGACTCCAGTCATTTCTTTAGCAAATGTGTTGTCATTTATGGATCCTCTAGTGTGTGAAGTTTTTGGAAAAGCAGATTTATCAAACGATTTTAACGGATGTGAGAAATCTATTGGACCACTGAAAATCAAACTAATATCAGCAGGAACACCAAAACTGTGTCCATCAAATGCTGTTTCATGACCTAATTTTAAACTGCATGTGTGGTACTAATGCTTTGGGAAATGAAAGATATTATTCATTTTCTTCTGTTCTGGCATTACAATGTAAATATATATACACTTTGAAATTTTTCTCCATAAATACAAATTTTAAACCTTAATATAATATTGTGTCACTAATGCCAGTTTTGTGCTTCTTTTCAACCAGTATTTAATGATCATGGTGGCTTTTTTTTCATGATTCTTTTTTGTAATTTCTCTGGTATAATATTTATAGCTTTTGCTTTTATTTTTAGTTGTTCATAGATTTTACCTGCATCTAGAAGGTGAATAAATTGCTTTTTAAGTTTCAGAAAGGATGTTGATGGGTTCGGTTTTTTTATTTGAATGCTAAGACACTTGATTATGTCTAAGGTACATAATAAAAATTCATGTTTTGGCAAAATTATAGGGGGAAATGTAAGCATCAGAATTTAATTTTCTTTCCTAGTAGAATTCATTGCTATTTTTTAACCTTATCTTGAAAAACAATTTAAATGTGTCTATTTACCATTACCTTGCTCCAGGAAATGAAAATAGCACTTGGCAAAATTAAAAAGTAGTATATTTAAGAGGAATACAAAAAAATTTAAGAGGAATACAAAAAATTCTTAATAATCATGCAGATCCATGCCAATATTTCTGACTTTAAAAAATATACAACTTTGGATGATTTAGGTCTTTGGCCACTAATCTTTAATCTTTAAGTGTGAAGAGCTCCCTCCCTTCTTTATTTTTTTAGAGACAAGGTCTCTCTCTGTCACCCAGACTGGAGTGCTATGGTGAACTGGAGCCTCCTGGATTTGAGCAGTTTTCCTGTTTTGGCCTCCCAAAGTGCTGGGATTACAGACGTGAGCCATCAAAACGCCCCCCCCCCCTTTTTTTTAAACCTCAGTCTCACTCTGTCACCCAGGCTGGAGTGCAGTGGCACGCTCACATCCACCGCAGCCTCAACCTGCTGGGCTCAGGCGATCCTTCTGCCTTAGCCTTCCAAGTAACTGGAACTACAGGCACATGCCACCACGCCAAGATAATTTTTTGATTTATTGTAGAGATGAGGTCTCGCCAGGTTGCTTAGGCAATTCTCTCACCTCAGCTTCCCAAAGTACCGGGAATATAGGCATGAGCCACCGAGCCTTAGAGGATATAAGTCACATACAGTAATGATTATACTATAAAATTTATGTAATGTGGAGATACATGTGTGCTATATAGATTCAAAGACTAGAATATCCTTATTGAAGGTTAATCCTTTGTGATTTGTAAAATGTTTATTTAAAGTTTATATATAGTGTGATACTTAGACATACCATCATGAACAGTAAATGAACAAAGATTTAATCTTGTGAATCTTCTTGTTTTTAATCTGCTTTCTGTGCAACATAGGGGGAAATTTATCTCTACTGAGTTATTTTAGAATTAGAATGCCTTTATGTCATTGAAGACATGTTTTATGTTTCTACCTTTACAGTCTTGGGACCTATATCATGAGTCATGATTTGAGTATTTTTCAGTAGTGATGGTGAGTAAATGCCAGAAAATTCCTCACTCTTATGTTTTTGTATACTTTGGTGTATATATATATAGCAAATCATGTAATTCTACACATACTGATTGAACCCACTCTGTTCAGGTCACTATGCCTGTGATAGAGATCCTAGGAGAAAAGAAGAACAAGAAATCTACCTCCTTGCAAGGTTTGCATAGGAGGAGATAGTTAATAAACCAGTGAATACTACAAAATGAAGGTATTTACATATTGTGATTGTTGACATCTAGGGAATATACATGACATTGTAATGGAGAGTATCTAAAGCTGAAGAAAGTTCTAAGGATGCCATTTGAACTGAAGTCTGAAAAATGAGAATGAGTGGCTAATAAAGAGAAGGGAAAAGAATATTCCTTGGGAAAGTGTAGCAGTTGCAAAGCCCTGAGTGGGGAAAGGGTTTTGTGTATTAAAAGATACAGAAAGGAGGCCGGGTTCGGTGGCTCAGCCTGTTATCCCAGTACTTTGGGAGGCCAAGGCGAGAGGATTTCCTGAGCCCGTGGGTTTCAAGACCCACCCGGGCAACTTGGCGAGACCTCATCTCTACAATAAATAAAAAATTAACTGGGTGTGATCGCGCGCGCCTGTAGTTCCGGCTACTTGGAAGGCTGAGGTGGAAGGATCGCCGGAGCCCAGCAGGTTGAGGCTGCGGTGACTAGGAGTGTGCCACTGCCCTCCAGTCTGGATGATGGAGTGAGACTCCAACTAAAAAAAAAAAAAAAAAAGAAAAAAAAGGAGACCAGAGTATAAGAGATGCAATGAACATCAGTGTTGTGCAATAAGGTTCAAGAAGTAAACAAGGCCTAGATTATGGAAAGCCTTGTGAATCATCCTGAAATAATGAAAAGTCACTGAAGGCAAGGAAGGGACATTATCTGATTTAGATTTTAAAAAGAGCACTCTTGTAGCTTGGAAAATGGGTTGAGCATGAAGCATGAAAGTTGAGTTAAGAAAGAAAACATGGAAACCAATTAAAAGACTTCTTTAGTAGTCCAGGCACAAAACATATTGGTGACTTGGATTAAGGTCATGGTAGTAAGGATGGAGGAAATCAAAAGAATTTGTAAAGTATTTGAGTGATGGATTGGATTGGGAATGAGGGAAAGGAGTAACTCGAGTGATTCCTCGGTTTGAACCTTGTGTACCTAGACAGAAGGTGGAACAATTTGTTGATATAGGAAAGAGCAGAGATCTTTGTTTGTTTTTTTGTTATTGCTGCTTATTTTTATTTTGTTTTGTTGGGTGCAGTATTAAATCTGAAATTGTACATAGAGATACTCGAGGGGTGGGCAGTTTCTATATCTCTATATTCTTATGCATTTTGAGAATAAACATTCAAAAAGTTAAAATAATCTCATGCATTTAGTAAAATGTTCAGACACTGTTACTTGTATATGATATGTAGATTCAAGGAAGCAATGAGGAATTAGAAAGCTTATGGGAATGAAGCCACAGAGACTTCATAGTTTTTAAAATAGGAGGTACTTTAGAAGTCATTTAATTCACGCCACCAGATTTACAGATAAAGAAATTGAAACTGGGCTCAGCCTATAATCCCAGCGCTTTGGGAGGCTGAGGTGAGTGGATTGCCTGAGGCCGTGGGTTCGTGACCTGCCTGGGCAACGTGGCAAGACCTCATCTCTACAATAAATCAAAAATTAGCCGGGCATGGTAGCGCACACCTGTAGTTCCAGCTACTTGGAAGGCTGAGGCGGAAGGATCTCTGGAGCCCAGCAGGTCGAGGCTGCAGTGGCCGGGATTGTGCCACTGCACTCCAGTCTGGGTGACAGAGAGACTCCAACTCAAAAAAAAAAAAAAAAGAAACAGACCTGAGAGTTCAAATGACTTTTCAGGATCAACAACTAAATTGGCTAATTTAAAAATCAGATCTCAGGTCCATTGTCTCTGTAAGTACTATATTTGAGGAAGTCAATCATTGTCAAGCATTTAACTGTCATTAAATGCGTGTTATACTTCAGCATGAATACCTGTTGTTGAGTTCTTAGAATGCAGGTTTAGGAGTATGTTTTAAGAATTTAAAACATTGTGTATAACCTGTTATAAATCTCAAAAGTAAATTTTACCTAATTGAAAGAAGGAGCAGAACCAAATGATAAAGGAAATACTTTTTCCATTTTTCCAAATATAAAAACTTAATTTAAAAATGTATGTATTTGTATAAGCATTGTATTTGCTCCTTTATTCTTGACATTTTCTCTAAATAAAGATAAGTGTATGAAATACCAGTGTCTCTTTTAAATGCATTGAGAAATAAAGGATGTTTTTATTTGATCAGACTCTTCATAATAACTAAGGAAATCCAGATAAAAATCTGAGACTTCTACTATTCTTAGTAAATCACCTGGATAAATATCATTGTATTCTTCAAGTTTGCAAACAAATATCTATTGTCCTGTACTGTTTTCTCCACACAAGGTATACTGATAATATAAATTAAATTATACTGTCCTTTTAATTGTCCTAGTTAGAACAATGAGATGACAAGTGATGTGAAGGAATTATACACATCTAATATATTTGTATAAGTATTATTTTATTTCAATTTCTGAAATAAAATAATATTTTTACTGATTGTTGCATCCTTTAAGATTTTTCTAATTTATTGGCACAGCAAAATGACTTTTTATTTAGTAGCTCACTCACTTAAAATTTTTTTTGTCATGCTATGCTTTAAGTGAAATAAAATGAGGCTAAAGTTGGCAAAATCATATTAACATGTAAACAACAAAAAAATAGTGACCTGAAAAATTTTTAAAAAGCAGTAAGAATGGAAACTAATGGATTCTTTCCTTATATAGCTTGTCATTTGAAGGGAATACTTCTCCCACATGATACAGGTCAGCTATTAAGTATTTAATATGTACCATCTAACCTTGGTTAGATAAGATCCTTTATAATAAAAAAGGAATAGAGATATGCCAGATTATTTGTTTCAGATTGCTGTATATTTCAGGAAGTCATAAGTGAATGAGAATAATGAGCAATTTTTTTTAACTTAGCTTGATGTTAAAATTGATTGACAACCAAGCCTGCAGATTAAAATATTTAGTGATTTCTGGGAGTGAGGTCAGTTGCATCATTCTTGCATGAAGGTCTGGTTGACTTTTTCCTCCTCACAGTTCTGAAGTGTTACAATATAATTTCCTAGTAGTCATTTCTAGAATTTTATTTCTTAACAATCTTTATATCTTTTAACTGAATTTGCATCATTTTGTGATTTATATGCTTGTTATTATTTATTTAATTAGAAAAAAATGTAAGTTTAAAATCAATTTCATAGAATAATGGGGTTTATTCTTTTCTGTAGCTCAGTTGATTTTGTTGAAGGAGAAACCCTATGTGTACCTATATAGGAAGCAGCTAAGGTTTCAATTCAATTTGATATGCATGTACTTAAAGTACCTCTTAAATGCTCAGGAATACACACCTTGTCCTTTCTTTTAAGAATATATATATATTTTGAGTTGGAGTCTCACTTCTTTGCCCAGGCTGGAGTGCAGTGGCACGCTCATGGCCACCCCAGTATCGACCTGCTGGGCTCCAGTGATCCTTCCGCCTCAGTTTTCCAAGTAGCCGGAACTACAGGTACGTGCTGCCATGCTCAGCTAATTTTTTATTTATTGTAGAGATGACGTCTCGCCAGGTTGCCCGGGCTGATCTTGAACCCACAGGCACTTTGATTTTTACAGTATATGAGAACCTCTTAAATATAATTTTTCTCTTTTTGTTTTGGCGATTTTTTAAATTTCTTTTTTTATTATAAAAATGAATACAATTCAGGGTTAGGTTTACAAATGTTGATTATGCAGGTACCCTTGTTGATGAGGTATGCCCCTCCCTCCCCTAGCAGTTTGCCTCAACTGCCAATCCCAGCCCCCCTCCCCTGACAGTTTCCCACTACTGCCAATCCCTTTCTTATAGTATTATAATAATTGTTCAAGGTCCACTTATGAGTGAAAATACATGGTGCTCTTGTTCTTTGTTTCTGTGATAGATCACTGAGTATGATCAACTCTAAATCCATCCAAGTTGCTGCAAAGTCCATATGTTTGTCCTTCTTTATGGCTGCATAATATTACATTGTGTATATGTACCACATTTTTTTATCCAGTCCAGCTTTGGTGGGCAAGATGGTCAGTTCCGTTTTTGCTGTTGTGAATAGAGCTGCAACAAACATGTTTGCAGGTATCTTTTTTGTAGAATGATTTGAGTTCCTCCGGGTATATTCATTCCCAATAGGGGAATTGCTGGGTCATATGGAAGGTTAATTTCTAGTTCTTGCAGAAATCACCACACTGTCTTCCAAAGAGGTTGCACTAGTTTGCATTTCCACCAGCAGTGTAGAAGTGTTCTTTTTTCTCCACATCCTCGTCAGCATCTGTTGTTGTTTGTTTTAATATAATTTTTCAATAGCACATCTGTGGGAGGTAGAATCGACCCTCCTTGGTTTCATCGTCAAAGCACGACACAGAGACTCAGAGATTAGTGGAGTGAAGCAGCTTTTTTAATCTTGTTCTTGCAAGAACAGATTCCTCTTGGGTGAACAGGCACACCAAGGCAGTCACAACTAGTGTGTTGATACCGCTAGAGTACAACTCCCTCCTCTGGTTCCCTATTGACTGAGTACTTCAGCGGTTACATCACTTTCCCGGACATCGCCTAGGCAATAATTTTGTACAAGTCAGGTAAAACACAAGCAGTTTCTATACAAATAAGGTAAAATACATGTTTCTGAAATCTGATTGAGTCACAATGTGCCCACCAAAGGAAGCCTGCCAAAAAAGAAAGCCCGCTAAGAAAGGAGGAAGAACCAGGAAGTGAAGTAACATTGCCATTTTGAAAATGAATCACCATTTTGTTTTTTACACAGTTATATTCTTCTTTAAATGCTTAATAACCACATACTCCTAAGATCCAGCTGTTCCATACCTAGATACTTACCCAAAGACATATATATGAATGTTTAATGCAGGATTACTCACAGTAGTCCAAAACTAGAAACAACCCAAATGTTTTTTAACCACTCAACATAGATTAGTAGGTAAAAAATATAATGGCATATTTATACAATGGAAATATTGTTTAGCAATAAAAGCAAACCACTTATAGATGGGGTGACATGGATGAATTTCAAAATGATTAGATTAAGTGAAAGAAGTCAGACGTAAAAGAATACATACTATATGAATCCATTTATATGAAATACTAACTATATAGTGACTGAAAATGGTGGTTGCTTGGCTCCAGACTTGGAGGGAGGGATGGCCTGCAAAAGGATGGAAAGGGTCTTTTGGTTGTGATGAAAGTGCTCTTGATTTCAGTATCTTGATTATGGTAATCGTTTCTAGGGTATATAGAGCTGTCATAGCTCATCAGTTCCCACTTGAAATCTATGACGTTTATTTTACATAAGTTTTTCCTTAATAGAGATAATAAGAAAGACAATCCAGTTAGAATCTAAACAAAAAAAAGTACACACTTTTTGTTCCTTTTCATACACATGATAAATGGCAGTTAGGACTTGAAAGGAATTTTGGAAAACATGACCACGAATCTCTTTCTGATCCTTCCAGGTAAAACTAATTTCCTTATTTTTGCTTCTGTTGTACTCCGAACACTTGTTTACTGCTTACATAAAATGTTTTCCTTCACAGTTCACTTTTTTCCCCTTGCCCAAGTAAAACTGTGAATTAATTATCTTTGTATTCTCAGGGCTTAGTTATGATACATAGCAGGCATCCAGAAAAATGTGATAAATAAAGGAAGAAGAATGTGTGCTAATTTGGTCACAGATTATGAGATATCTTGATTAAACTGACTGTATTATATATCATTAATATTTTAAATACAGGAAATTTTACTTAGATTTAACTTAGATTATAGGTAAGCTAGAGAAAACATTTTAATTTTATCATATACATCTCCCTGTTTTGGATTCATTATAGATATTAGGTGAACGTACGTATGTTGATTATGAACATTTTATTCCTGGTAAGTTTCATATAAACCTCCTTTCCCCTTTTTGCTCCATCCATCCCTCCTGAAAGGTATATATTCTCTTCTCTGTGTTCCTGTGACACCATGTAAAAAACTATTGGACCTTTTATTCTGTTTACTACTCTGCTTTCCTCTTTGGAATAGACACTTTTTGAAAGCAAAGTCATCTTATATTGCTATTTGTATCCACTGTGTCTGACATAAAGGCTAACTTAAAATTTAATAAGCACCTACTCTGAAATTGTGAATGTGTTGATTTCTTCCCAGTTCTGTCAGTTTTTGGTTTTTATAATTTGAAGCTTTGTTTACAGGTGCTTACACATTCAGGATTATTACATCTTCTTGATGAATTAACCCTATTATCATTAGGTAATGTTTCTCTTTCCCTGGTAATATTGCTTCTTCTGATGTCTGCTATGACAATATAGAAGCACAAATTCTCCTTGGGTTAGTGTTTGCATGATGTATCTTTTACCATCCTTTTACTTTATTTTATTTTTAAAAAATTTTTTGAGTCTGTCACCCAGGCTGGAATGCAGTGGCACGCTCATGGCCACTGCAGCCTCAACCTGCTGGGCCCAGGCGATCCTTCTACCTCAGCATCCCATGTAGCTGGAGCCACAGTTGTGCACCACCACACCCAGCTAATTATTTATTTAGTTGTTGTGGAGACGAGATCTCACCATGTTGCCCAGGCTGGTCTCGAACCTGTGAGCTCGGGCAATCCTCTTGCCTCAGCCTCCCAAAGTGCTGGGATTGCCCGTGTGAATCACTGCACCCAGCTTATACTTTTATTTTAAATACTGAACTTTAAAATTTAAAGTAGGCTAATTGTAGACAGCATAGTTGGGTCTTGCTTTTTTATCCAATCTGAGTATCTCTACCTTTTAAATAGGAAAATTAGGCTATATGATTTTTATGTGACTGACTTGAAATCTACCATCTTCCTACTTGTTTTATTTTTTTCTCTCAGAAGGCTGGTATATTTCTCAATGTAATTGTTATATGATCATCTGAGCTATTCTTTGTTCCTCTTTTCCTTTTTTTTCCCCTGCTTTCTTTTGGATTCTTCTCATTTATTCTTGTTTTTTGTTTTGTTCTGTTTTGTTTTTGAATCGTAGTCTCATTCTGTCACCCAGGAGTGCAGGGGGCACGCTGTCAGCCATCACAACCTCGACCTGCTGATCTCAGGTGATCATTCAGCTTCAGCCTTCCAAATAGCTGGAACTACAGGCATGCACTATTGTGTCTGGCTAATTTTTTAATTTATTGTAGAAATGAGGTGTCACCAGGTTGCTCAGGCTGTTTTCAACCAGTGGGCTCTGTCAGTCCTCTCGTCTTGACCTCCCAAAGTGCTGGGATTATAGGCGTGAGCCTACATGCCCAGGCTTGTTATTGGTTACTTATCCTTTTTAGTGGTTGCCCTGTGGTTTGCAATATATATCTTAAGCTTATCACAGCATACATTCAAATATTGCATCACATTTCATACAGTTGAAGAACCTTGCAACTGTATGCTTCCAGTTTCTTCCTCCCATCCTTTGTTCTCGTGTCCTTTTTTATTTTTACATATATTAGAAACCCCAAATACATTAATGTTATTTTTACTTTTTTTCTTTTAATTTATTTGAGACAGGTTTTCCCTCTGTTGCCCAGAATGGAGTGCAGTGCTGTGATCATAGCTCATTGTAACCTCAAATTCCTGACCTTGAATCCTCTCACTTCAGCCTCCCAGAGTGTTGGGATTACAGGCGTGAGCCATCACACCTGGCCTATTTTTACTTCAGACAGTCAATTATATATATATATATATTTTTTTTTTTTTTTTTTTTTGAGTTGGAATCTCACTCTGTCCCCCGGACTGAAGTGCAGTGGCCACTCCCGGTCACCGCAGCCTCGCCTGCTGGGCTCCGGCGATCCTTCCACCTCAGCCTTCCGAGTAGCCAGAATTACAGGTGTGCGCTACCACGCCCGGCTAATTTTTTGATTTTTATTGTAGAGATGAAGTCTCGCCTGCCCAGGCAGGTCTCAAACCCGCGGGCTCAGGCAGTCCACTCACCTCAGCCTCCCAAAGGCACGGGATTACAGGCTGAGCCACCGAGCCTGGCTGTCAATTATATTTTTGAAATGGATGATATAATAATAAATATAAAATATCTTTTTATATTTACTTTTGTTTTTAAGATTTTCAGTACTACATTCTTTGGGTAGATTCACATTTTTATCTAATGTTGTATGTCTTCTACCTGAGAAACTTTTATTAACATTTTTGCACTATAGGTTTATTGCAACTATTGCTTATAGCTTTTATTTGAAAATTTTTTACTTTCAGCCTACTTATTAAAATATATATTCACTGGTGTTCAGTTTTGGGTTGAACTTTAAAGTTATCATTCCTTTGTCTTCTAGCTTGCATAGTTTTGGACAAAAAGTGTGCCTTTTTTTTTTTTTAATTGTCAGAGGGGTAATATGCCCATGTAGTAACAAGGTTTAGAGGTGGCACATCTCATACATGGTTGTGTGAACACCCAGTCAGCATGCTAAATGAACTGCAAAAGGATTGAAAAGTCTGCTTTATTTCTTATTTTTTATCTTCTGTCATAAATTCCTCACCCTATGGCTGCCTTTAAGAGATTTATTCATCGTTTCTCTTTCTGTTTCTCTCTTTCTCATTTTCAGTAGCTTGGTTATGGTGTGTATAGTTATTTTGTTTGCTTTGCTTGAGATTCTCTAAATTTTATAGATTTGTGGCAAGATGTCTTTCATTATTTTTGGAAAAATTATCAAACGTTAACTCTTAAAGTGTTTTTCCTACTCTGTTTCCTAACACTTTACCTTCTGGGATTCCAGTTACAGTATTTCCCTCTTCTCTATGGAGGATAAGGATTCTAAGACCCCCCAGTAGATGCCTGAAACCAAGGATAGTACTAAACTTCTATATACCATATCTTATACATACATACTTATGATTAAGTTTAATTATTAAGTTAGACAAAGTAAGAGATGAACAACGATAAGAAAGTAGAGCAATTATAAACAATATGCCAATATCACAATTCTTGCTCTTTGGACTATAATTAAGTAAAATAATGGTTACTTGAACACAAACACTGCAGTTGACCTGATAACCAGGACAGCTTCTAAATGACTAATGGGCAGGTAGCTCTTACAGCATGGATACATTGAACAGGGGATGACTCAGGGACCAAGTGGGACACTGCAGGGGTTTTATTTTACTACTCAGAACAGCGTGCAATTTAAAACTTATGAATTATTTGCTTCTGGAGTTTTTTATTTAATGTTTTCAGACCACAGGTAACAAACTGTAGACAATGAAACCATGTATAAGGGAGACTACTATATACTTACTTTAGACCATTTGCTATTTTGCTTTAGCTCTTGAGTGCTCTGGGTTCCCTCATTCCCACTTGTTTGGTCTGTTGATGTTTTATTTTGTATCTTTGCTATTGATCTACAAATTCACTATGTCTTTCTTTGGTTTTCTGTTATTCATCCTATTGAAATAATTCTTTATCTTTGATTGTGTTTTTCATTTCTAGTATTTCCCTTTAACTCTTACCTTTCTTTTTTTTTTGAGTCGGAGTCTCACTTGATCGCCTAGGCTGGATGGAGTGCAGTAGCACACTCACAGCCACCACAGCCTCAACCTGCTGGGCTCAGGTGATCCTTCTGCCTCAGCCTACCAAGTAGCTGTAACTACAGGCACGCACCACCACGTCCAGCTACATTTTTGATTTATTGTGGAGATGAGGTTTCGCCAAGTTGCCCAGGCTGGTCTCAAACCTGTGGGCTCAGGCAGTCCTCTTACCTCGGCATCCCAAAGTGCTGGGATTATAGGCATGAATCACTGCACCTGGCCTTTAACTCTTTCTTGCAGTCTACATTTTCCTGCAAAATTTTATATCTGCTCATGTGTATTATGTGTGCTATTCGTTTTTTGCACTAGATCCTTTAATAATCACAGTTATTTGAAAGTTCCTGTATGGTAGTTATAACATCTGGATCACCAGTGAGTCTGGTTCTATTGATTGATTCATCTTTTGACAGTGGGCTTTAAGTAAAAATGCCTCTCTTAATTTTGTATTGAATGCTGGACATTTCTAGAAAAATGGTAGAGATTAAGATTAAAGCTAGTCAGTCTCTGGGAATCAGCACAATTTCTTTTAGGCTACTAACATGGGCTGGGGGTCAAGCCACTCTATTCTGGAGCTGAGCTGGATTCACATTTTGTTGTTGTGGATCCTACTTCAGTATAGTGCATTCTTCAAATTCCTTTTCTAGTGGTCTGCTCTTTTACCTTGTGCCTACTTGCAGGTTCTAGAGGACTTTTCTCAGTGTCTCTGCTTTCTCTTCAGCCTTTAACCATTCTCTCCATTCTCTTGCTCCTCTCCCAGTGATAAAATGCTGTTGACAAGTACCATGCAGGGCATCCATCACTATTACTGTTAGCCTATGGACCAAAAATCCATTTCTAAACAATACTTACTTTAAAAAAAAAAAAAAAGATGAAGCTTGACTTATTTCACAATGTGTGTATGGAGTAGTGTATTAGTTTCCTAGGGCTGCTATAACAAAGTACCACAAACTATCTGGTGTGGTGGCTCACACCTGTAATCACAGCACTTTGGGAGGTGGAGGCAAGAGGATTGCCTAAGCCCATGGATTTGAGACCAGCCCAGGCAACTTGGTGAGACCTCATCTCTACAATAAGTCAAAAAATTAGCTGGGCGTGGTGGCACACGCCTGTTCCAGCTATTTTGAAGTCTGAAGCCAAAGGCTATCTGAGCCCAGCAGCCTGGGCAACAGAGTGGGACTGTAGCTCAAAAAAACATAAAACTCACAAAGTACCACAAACTGGATGATTTTAAATAAGAGAAATTTATTGTTTCACAGTTCTGGAAGTTCTAAGTCTGAAATCAAGGTGTTAGCAGGGCCATGCTCCCTCTGAAACCTGTACAGCTGTATAGGAGAAAGCTCTTCCTAGCTTCTTGTGGCCCCATGTGTTCCTTGGCTTATGGTAGCATAACTCTGTTCTCTGCCTTTGTCTTCACATGACTATCTTCTTCCTGTGTCTTCACATGGCATTCTCATCTCTACATCTCTTTCCTCTTCTTATAAAGACCAGGCATATTTGATTAAGGACCTACCCTACCCTACTCTAGCATGTCCTCATCTTAACTAACTTTCTGCAATGACCATATGTGCAAATTAGGCCACATTCTGAGGGACTGGGGGTTAGGACATCTATTTGGGTGGGGGACATAATTTAACCCATAGTTAGTAAAAATGGCATCTGTGTCTCAAAAATATACTCATATCAGTAACATCTCATATAGATAAAGATAGTAAATTAGCGAATCTGAAAAACCAGGCAATTAATTTACTGATTTTTTTAGGAAGACTCTTGATGGTTGATTTATTTTCAGTTCAGGTAAATTTGAAGATGCAGCTAACAGTTTTTAAAAACCACATTTTAATGAAATTATTTACAAACTCCATTCTATTTGCCACTAATTTGGAACATCAGAATTCTGGTAAAATTAAGTAATTTAGTCATTTCCTTAACTTGTGATGGGATAATTTTGGGATCTTCAGTGATAGTTTTCATTTATTTTTCTAAGACATCGGAATTTTATAATGTATGACTAGAATATGCTGAGAACTAATGGATTCTTTGAAGTGTGAAATAGGAATTTAGTCTCAGTTCTAAAATTGATTGGTATTGACTAAAAAAAAGTGATATTTGTGTTCCGACATTTAAAATGTGTGTATTTTGTGTTGCCTATTGCTTTGAAATCCTTGTTCAGAATATATTCTACATGTTCAAAATCTATCATAATAAACTGTTCTTAGATGCTAAAAAGTGGCATAGCAATGGAAATTGAAGGAACTTGATTAAAATAAATTGTATCATGGCAGCTTTACAGTGCTGTCTGTCATGTTTTACAAACACCAGTGAACTAAGACTTAAGTTATAATTGTTTAGACTTAAACATTGATTCCGTTCACTAAAAACACATCAAAATTATTTCTGAACAGTATAATTGTTCAGAACTGAGCAGGAAAAAATTCCAAATTAAGCTTTCCAACTAATCTTGAGAAAAGAATGTCTGATTCATTTGCCACAAGTTTAGTGGTTTCTAGTAATAATTACTTGGGAAAAATAAGTACCTGAATTAAAATAAATAATTATTTGGAAACCAAAACAGGATGCAAAGGGTTTTTTGTCCATGAAAGAAAGCTCCACACAACATATATTAAGTACAGCCTGTGTGCACACCATGGCAGTAGACACAGTGGATGTAGAAATGACCGACAGCATCAGAGCTGAAAAGAAGCTCCACAGTCATCTACTCCTGCTCCCGCCTTTTCAAGACCAGGAAACTGACATTAACAGACACTGAGAAGCTTTCTTATGGTCAAACTTACCAAAATCCTCGGTTTAGTTATTTTGTCATGAGTCATTACCTCAGTGATATTAGACTTTTTCTAATATTAAAATCATTTACCTTACCTTATTGAAATTCTTAAGTTAACATTTCAAATTTTAGGCAGCAAAGAAATTTAGATTCAGAGACCTAGCTTATGACATGTCTACAACTTTCTATACTTGAAAAGTCTTACTTTCTGTTGAAAATACCTGCACAATGACCATTTGTATACCAAACCCTGAATTGTACCCATCTTTAAAATAAAAATTTAAAAGTGGAAAAATATTTTATAACCAATAATTATTTATCTTTCTATAATTCTCACATTAAAAAATAAATATATTTCAGTCATGTAAAAAAAATTTTTCTTTACTCTTAGCTTTAACTGAACTTGAATTACAGTATGAGGTACCTAAAGTGATAGGAAAAATGCATATATTTCTATGTCCAGTAGTGGAAAGAGTGAAAAGGTGAGATTATACCTGATGCATATCTGTATATTCTGTTTTCTCTGTAAGTAGGAAGCGTGATTTCTGTTAATGCAGAATTGGGGAAAGGAAGGGAACTGTAGAAAGATGTGAATATTTGGACAGGTCCTTATGGGTAATGTGACAGTGATGTCAAAAGATTGTGCGGTACAATTAAGTGCTTGTTCATGCTTATAAGCCTGTAATTTTGCAAAGTTGTGCTTCTAAATATTGTTTTTAAAGTATATTCTCTCTGAGTCTTAGAAGATTTTTCCACTCTTAAAATGGAACTCAATAAATGGATTTGTGACATCTATGAGTTATGCTATAGATAGGAAAATTATGTTGTACTGCTCCGCTTTAAGCCCTTAACCAACTATATGTGAAATAAATTTGTCAATCAGATTCCCTCTGCTTAGTGTAAATTTTGACTGCAACTGTTATCAGAAAAAAAAAGAAGAAAAAAAGAAACTCGCTGTCTAACGCTAGAATAGAAGCCAAAACTACGACACCAAGTTTTTGAGAAAATAAAAGCTTTTATATTGTATGTAGACTAACAAGGAGATAGGAGTTCAGCTCAAATCTGTCCCCCTGTGCAGGCTTTAAGGCCATAATTTTATTAGAGAAGTTTTAGGAAGTGGATTTTGGGATTAGTGGACAATTGGTGGAAGGAAAGGGAAGGTTTAGAAAGTCCTCAGGCATGTGCAGTTATCTCTTTGTGCCTCCTCATGGGTCCCATGTACAAATTCAAGGGAGAGTTAGTATGACATCACATACTAACTGTGACGTCAGCAGCATGCTCTGAGCAAACTCCAGTCAACAATATTAGTTCTGACTGATTTTAGTCAGTTGTAAAAATTTCACAAAGGGATAGAGTTTCAGCAAGTTGTTTCTTAACTGCCATCCTTCAAACTTAGTAATTTCTGTTACTCGTTTAACTCTATAGTAAGATGTAAATTGGTCTTAATATTTATTAAACTCATGCATACCCCAAAAAGATTTTTGGGAGAAGGTACCAATTTACTTTTTACAACTGAATCTTAAAAAATAGAATCTTCAATTGATGCTAAGAAAGTGCTATGATCTAGCTGAACTTATTGGCATAGGCAATATATATATTTTTAAAGTTTGTAATGAGGGAACATTTCAGTCTTGAATGCTGATATTTAATTATCGTAATTTCTTTAAGCAAAGCCTGAGTTGAAATATAAGGCAGGTATACTTCATAATTTATCTTCTTAATTCACTAATCACAATGTTAAAGTGCATTCACAGTAAAAGTTATTTGTTTCTAGCTTCTCAGTGTCTTGGCATTCATTTTAGCTGTCAGTAACCTTACAAAGCATGTGTAGCTATGTGCTATACAATGTCTTTATGTCCAACACCTAAGGTTTATGGTGTCAAACTCTGTAGTGCGTGTTGCAGCTTGTGCATAGCCAGAGTTATTAACTCACACTTGCAGACCAATAGATACAGGATGCCTTTGTAGAAAACAGAGTGAGGCAGTGCACAAACCCATAATACTATGGAATGTTAGAGATGAACTCTGTATTTGCTAAAATTTATTTGAAAAGATAATTTATTCAGCAGCATCTCCTCACCCAAGTACTTTTTTCATGTTTTTCCATTTTAATTTTTGATAAAATTAGATGAGAACTATATATTAGTATGATCAGCTCTTAATGTTTATTTCCATTGTGTTGTCCTAATTTTCTGTGGCACTGCATCATCATCACTACAATAATCATTCCTGATGTCACAAAGGATTATAAACTTCTAGTGGGAAATAAGTCATTTGAGCAGATGAATGCATAAGAAACAAAGATTCTGTTATTTTACAAATAACCAGAGGGTGGAGGGAAACCTAATATCAGATGTGAATATAGGCATAATTCATTATTTGTATTTTATACAAGGAATTCTGAGAATAAGAAAATGGTGGTGTTTAAAAGTGGAAGGTAGCATGAAAAATTATAGGTTCTTAAATTGTAAAAAAAAGTTGGTATTTTGAAAAGTTAATTAAGATTTACTATTGCACAGTATGGGCATCTTTCACATAACAAGGTTTCATTCTGGGGACCCCCTTTAACCTTATGAGTAGTCAAATTAAGTAAAATTGACTATTATTTAGAATGAGAAGGGGAAAGAACTGACTGTTGAGTTCTTACTACATACCAGTCACTGACTGTATTAGGGACTTCTGTATATTTTATCTTATTTAATTCCTGCCATATCCCAGGAGGTAAAGAAATTGTTATCCTCATTTTTATAACTGGTGAAATGGAAAGTTAGAGACTTTAGTTTATGAAATGTTCAAATTTACACAGATGGGAAATGATGACACTAAGATTTTTTAAATCCAGATCATATTTTCTCCCTCCCTCCCTCTCTCCCTTCCTTTTTTTGAAAGCAGGATTTATTGAAAGGACAGAAAAGTTCGCAAGGTGGGAGGGGACCCGAGGGGTTTTCCCCAGGTCATATTTTCAAAGCACTTCCTTCAACTCCAGGCTTGCCCCCTCCCCCCCAGTTTTTCTCTTCAGTCTTTCTCAAAGATTTGAGCCTTCTGACTTCTTTTTTTGCAAACCTGGTTATGGTAGAAATGATAAATTGGTTCCTATCTAGTTTCCATAGGCTTGATAGCCAGTGTCTACTAACTACTTGCCTTCTTTTCTTGTCTTTACTTTTCTTCTTTTCCTTTCCTTTCTTTTATTTCTAATACCTGTATATCTGTCCATTTATTTCTGCCTTTTCCTTCTTCCCTCTTCAACTTGTACTATTGCACTTTTGTTTTATTTTTTCATATTCATGCTTTGTGCTCAGTAGAATGTACAGAAAAGTGGATTGTCAGTCAAGATCTGTTCTTGTGTATTCTGGAATAGAATCATAATCCCTAAACCTTAAAATTGAATAATCTCAGGTGGTAGCGAAGGGTTGGAGCAACACAAGTCTCACACATTGCTGGAGGAAGTGTACACTGACTTTGGTTATTATCTAGAAGGTGGAAGACTTGCAGACTCTGTGATCCAGCATCATTGTATGTTGAAAGTAATAACCTAAACCTAGGAACAACCTCAGTAACAATCAGTAAAAGAATAGATAGATAATCATGGTGTGTTTATACAATGAATATTATATAGCAAGCAGACATTAAAAGGTGGATTTCACAAACATGTTGAGTATTAAGAGCTAAGCGTGAAATAATAAATATATGGTTTCATTTTTTATTTGATTCCATTCAAAGGATGAAAAAGCAATCAATGTAAAGCCATATTGTGGTAATGAAAACATAAAGAAAAGCAAGTAAATTATTTTAACTTATATTCTAGTAGTCTCTCTTTTTCTCTCACACACACATTTATCTTCAAGTTGAATGGTAATTTACTAAAATCTAGCTAAATGCCTCATTCATTCAAAAAATGTTGAACACAAAAAAAATGTTGATTGCGTACTGCATACTAGGCTTTTGCTGTCCACAAGGAAGGCCTATTTGGGGAGACAGGCAAGTAAATATGAAATTGGGATATACTGTAACATATGCCATAGTAGTTATATTCAGTGGTTATTATTGAGGTATTTTTCTCAACATTTTCCCCCCTCATTTGTGAAACGTAATAACCATGACACAAATTTTATTGTTTCTTGCATTCAGCTATAGAAGTATAATGGAAGTGCAGTATTTCTTTAGATTTAAAGCCCTGTTCTTGTGAAGAAAGATGATACTTGTGCTGTAAACTTACCTCATAATTGTAGAAAATTATATGTAAATCCTCTTTCTAGAGGTGACAGCATAGAAGGCTTCAAAAATTGATGTTACTTATGAGAAGAGTTAAAAGTGAACTTACATTCAGAATATAAAAATTTAGGAAAAGGATACTGGTGAAAAGTATTTCTAAGTATTTCTTACCTAGTAATGTAACCTAAAAGTGTATAGAGCTACCTTGACTATGGAAAACCGATTTATATGGACTTATGCAGTGACAGCTGTTCCATTATGTATTTAAATGACTTGTAATCCAAGTATTAACGGAAATAGAGAAAAAATATTTGTAAGATGCCCTCAGAGACTTATTTTATCACTGGTTTTGCTAAGGTGAAGAAACACAGCATTATCATTTTTTCCTTTGAATTCTTAAATTGTATTACATATTTTAATAAAATGATTTTACTTTATCTCCCTGGCTAATTTGACCAGAGAGAGAAACTGCAAACGTTCTTGTAGTGGTTCTTAGTGTTTTTTGAACCCAGATAACTATTATTGTAATATGTGCTTTGCTTTTCTTCTCAAATTTGTTAGTAACATAATTTCTAGTATAAATATTAAATTTATGCTCTGCAGCCAACTGTCTAACACATGAGTAAAAACCTGTGCTACAGGAAATTCTAATAAGGAAGGGAAGGAGAAAAAGGGAAAGGAAGGGAGGAAAAGCACTGTGGCTCTGAAACGCAAATAGGTAATTTGCTTTTTATGACAGTTATGATTTCTATTTATTACATTAAGTTTGTTGAACAAGTTTGTACTTAAATGTGTTGACTTTCTGACTGTTGGCCAGCTTTGTGTTGCCAGGAAGCCAACTTTCTTTAAAAATTCACTGCAGACAGGCTCTAGATAATTTCTAAGCCTTGGTTTCTTGGTACATGAAAAAGGCTTAGTTTAGCTGTTCTCGAAGTTTTCTTCTTCCAAGTCCTAAGCATGCATTATTTACATTTTGAAAGCCCTTATTTACTTAGTAGTTAGAATCAAATACACATGAGCTTTGCAACTTAGGGATGGGATATACTGTACGTTCAGATTATTGAAGACCTGAACATTTAGATTTGTAATCCTATGTTCATTTTTCTAAAACACTACCCACGTACAAAATTGACCAGTAATTTAGATAATTTACATTTATGTTATGAAAATAAAAATTTGGCAATTTGGCTTCTAAATGAGATTTGGCCATTGTTATTATGAATGTTCTCCATCCATGTAACAATACAGTAAAACTAAGTGGACATGGTATGAAACTAAATGGACAAAACAATTTTGTTTTATTTTAGTATGGAGTTCCTTACTAAATTATGAAGGTAGTATTTTTGAGGTTCTGCTTTGTAAGGTCTATGTCTGTGTATACCATAAGAAATGACATATTTTAAGTTGTATTGTCTCTCAAAAGTTACAGACATGACCTTAGTTTCAGTCCTTTTATTAGGAAAATGAAAATCTGTAATTTACTAGCTGACTTAATAGCTGCAATTCCTTTTGAGCCATTTTTTTGTTATAGCTGAACTAGTGGCAACCACTAGTCAGCTGACTTGAGCAGTTGAAATATGGCTAGTATGAATTGAGATGTCACTGCAACAGTAAAATATACTTGGACTTTAAATATTTATTATGAAGAAAATATAAAATATTTCATTAATTTGTATATTTGCACATTCAAATGATATTTTAAACATCTTGAATTGAATAAAATTTTACTAAAATTGATTTTCCACCTGTTTTTAATTTCTTTTTTTGCCTGTTTCTTTTTATTTTTTAAATGTGGGTGCTAATAAATTTTATTTACACATATGGCTCACATTTGTGGCTCTCATATTTCTATGGGACAGCACTGTTCTAGAAGCTGTAATGCTTTATATAAAGAAGTCCAATTTATAAAGACAAGTATTCATCTTCTTTCCATTCCAAAGGTCAGAAAGCATTCTAAAATGGTTCATATGTTTCAACAGTTAAATGACATCCGCAGTGTAGATGTTCACATAAGGGATTGTATGTTTGACTGTATGTATGTGTGACTGTCATTTGACCACTGGTTGTAATGTTGAAGTATATTGGTATGCTCTAGTATAGAAGGCATAAGGAAAAAAGAAACACAAATTAAGAATGAAAAAAGGGAATATATTTTTGGATTACAAAAAAATGCCATTAAAAAGACTCTAGTACCAATATTTAGGAATTACGTATTGTGATCTACAATTATAGTGTGTCCTACATGGTTTTCTTTGATAATAGCTGACTTTGAAAGCCCCTGATAGAAAGTGATAAACTTAGTGATTTCCAACCTGAGGAACAGAAAACTTATAACAATAGAATATAACTTAGTTTCTGTTGTTTTCTCTCACATAGAATCGTCATTTGTGAAAAAGGGGGTGAAAACTTCACATCATAAACTCCTAGGACACAGAGGTTTTTAAGCTCTTATCTTTTTTTGCTTAAAAAATGATTATCTCTTTTCCCCATTCCACTCCCATTTTCATGTTTATTTCTTTTGTTTTTCCAAAAAGACATATTTAATACCCTGCTTAGGTTTATTTTCTACTTATTCACTAAATAAGGAATGACACTGTTATGTTTTGTATTTGAAATTATAAGGTACATTTATTTTTTCTTTTATTTTTAATTTAACTCTTTGTTTTACAGATGAGGGCAGAAGTGCAGTTGACCAAGCAGGTGGTGCACAGATTGTAATTGACCATTTAAGGTCACTGTGCAGTATAACAGATCCCGCCAATGAGAAGCTCTTGACTGTCTTTTGTGGCATGCTGATGAACTATAGCAATGAGAATGGTAAACAAAACTGCAAACTTGCTTTATCTCTGGGGGAAAAATTAAAAATCATCTTTAATATAGCATAAAACAAAATATTTGAAAATGGTGAACAAAGAATTTATAAGTGGGATATAAAATTAATAATTAGCCAACATTAAATTTCAATGTTTCAGAAATACAAAATGGTTAATTTATTAAATGGGACTAATTTTTGAAGGGTTGCCAGTGTTAATCAGTACACACACACACACATTCTCTCTCTCTCTCTCTCTCTCTCTCTCTCTCTCTCGTCATATGGTTTAAACATTCTGCTATGAATATTTTAAGAAGAAACAATATTAATACCAGGAGTAGCTTTAAAGCATGAACACTCTATATACATAAAATCATTTTATCTAGATGCTAGGTTTACTTAGAAGAATAAAATAATTCTTTAATAAAATTAGACTTTAGAAACATAAAGCTTAGAGCAACTGTAGATAACATTTTAGAAATTTCATAAATTCTTATAAACACATTTTTTATCTGTAAAATATTTCTAGAACCTAGCAGAAAATGACAACATATTAACAATTTTCAGATATGATGGTTAATTAAATGAACATAAATCAGTGATACGAAGACTTCACAATACTTTTGTGTCACAAACCAATCATTTATTTCTTTATAATCTTATATGAATCACTGTGTGAACCAAACACTCAAATTTTGTTATGTTTCTTCTGTGTATCACAAATGTCTTTCTGTGGTTTGTTTCATAATGGCATTTTAAGTTGCAGTCTTTCGACAGAGACGTTTTATTTGCATATTGAACATGTAATATTACCCTTTAATGTGTTCTAGAAACATGACCCTTTCAGCATATTTTTCATTTTTTCTCTTTTGGTAGTTGTAGGTTCACAGAAATATTCTCAGTAATTCAAAAAACAACAGTTAAACCTTGACAATGAATGACTACTGACATTTGGTCCATGGTGTTAGTGACAACAGCTAACTGTGGCAAATTGAAGAGCCCTTGTCCCATTGGAAGGGGAGAGCCACTACTCTTTGCTAGCTGGTTTATGTATGATCATTTAGCCAAATACTGCCAAATTTTTTGATTTGGGAAAGAGAGGAAACTGAAAACCTAGCTCTTTATTATGTTATCTGATGTGTAAATGTTGGATTGTGTTTGCTTTTTTTTTTTTTAAACACAGGGTCTCCCTCTGTCACCCATGCTGGAATGCAGTGACCAATTACTCACTTCTATCTCCTGGGCCCAAATGATCAGCATATCTCAACCTCCTATAGTAGCAACGACTATAGGCACCTGCCACCATGCATAGCTAAATTTATTTTTTGTAGAGATGAGGTCTTACTATGTTGCCCAAGCTGGTCTCAAACTCCTGAGACCTCCTACCTCAGCCTCCCAAAGTGCTGGGATTACAGGTGTGAGCCACCGTCCCTGGCCACATTTGCTTTTATAACACTGTAGAAGCTAAACAGAAAGAGTCTGCAGGTTTCATACTGTGCAAAGTTTACTCATTTTAAACCTCTGAATTAAAATTATTCAAAACAGAAGGTGGTTTTTATTGATCTATTAAACTTTTTTAATTGATCTGTTGACTCATCTATTAAACTTGAGTTAATAATAAATCGTAGTCTTTGTAAGTTAAATTACTTCTTTCTTCCCCTCTGGTGGAATCATTTTTAAGAGAAATGTCCTAAATATAAATGGAAGAAACAAAGAATAGAGTCTGGGTAATCCACAAAATGAATGGCTGTTTCCTAAGTAATTAAAATTTGACCATAATACATAGGTACCTGAACTGCATTAAAAAATCATTGGTCAGTTTTTTATGTTGCTTCCATTTAGCTCTTTTGGGCTTGGATATTTGAGAAAATATAGAAAGTACTGAGTGAGAGGAGGTTTTAAGAAGATAAATAAAAGAAACTAGTCATGAAGTTAATGTAACAGCTTCGGATATAATAAAATTAGTCTTGTTGTGTTTCTAAACTAATTGTTAGTTCTTTGAGGAAGCTGTTCAAAAATCTGTATAAAAGTGTATCAAATGGCTACATGGTTTTCAGAAGCATCACTACTTCTAACTCAAAGCAGACAGTGATAGATTTCCTCTAATAGGACAGTGCAGAGAAGTGTGCTAAGAAGGTCATGATTAGCATCATGCAGACTGCACAGTCTAAATGCAAAACATTTCTTTTTTTAAAGTAGGCTTTTTTCACATGTTCGAGTATTCCCAAGAAATAACTCTGATATTTTAGAAAGCTGTGTTAACTTTTCTCAGAATACTTAAACAGATGGTCATTTTGTTCCATTATTTCAAAAACTACAGTTTGAACTTAGCTTTCAAAACCTTGTTGATAAAATAGGCGTAATCTTTAGTATTTTTAAGGAACAAATGTCAAACTTGTAACTGTCATCTTCGTTCCTTTGCTTCCTTTTTACATTTTGTCTGTCACGAGCATCATGATTTGTGAAGTGATTCTTTTTCTTCTTACTGAGCTTTAACCTAAATTGTCATTTTTTTGTTTGTCATAATATTAAATTGTCTTTATTGTTGCGTCCATTATTTGCTTATTCTTTTCTTTAAAATTTTTGTTTACAGACTTAAATATTAGATTTTCTTTACTAACTTCAGATCATTTGGTATTGATCATGTCCACCTAGATGAGCCACTGAGACAAAAATCAGAGCTTTATGAGACTCAGAAGCAACTTTTTATTAGCACTGATACATGAAGTTTCTTTTTATATGTGTTTACTATTGGATTTCAGTATACAAGCCTCTGCTAATGTGTGAGTAGAATGTTTGAGTGATAAATATTTCCTCTCTACTTCAGCAGAAAGAATAACTCAACCCTTGGACCTAACAACTTTAGCCATCTCCATAGTTAGGGAGTTATTCTTTAGCTCTATAGATAAAATTTTTTAAATATGCTGATAAGAAAATACTGAAAATAGCCACAAATATCCACCAACATAAGTTTCCCTGAAGAGAGCATTTTGAAATTGTTTATTAGTCCTAAAAATGGTTTGAGAGCAGACTGAAACAGGATGTCTTGATTAAGTTGCTGCTTGTCCATACTGTGAAACGCTGAGCATACACAATTTAAAAATCTATTAAATAGGAATTAAAGTTTCCCAAATACATTTCAGTCATATATGTTATGAAAATACTATTCAATAAAGGAATTTTTGTGCCATTTGATGAAGCTGTATATAACTCAAAATATATCAGTTTCAAAAGTTTGGGACCAACTCAAGACCCTATACTTTAAAGCTATGAGCTAAATATATTCTTTTCTTTCTTCATTGGTGAAGCAACTAAAACTTCTTATACTCAGGTAAGTGTGGAGTGTCTGAGTAGTAAGCGTTATAACTGCTTAACCAGATAAGTTGTATTATTAACATAATGTAAATAAAACCATATTTAAATAAAGTAAGACCGGGTGCGGTAGCTGAAGCCTGTAATCCCAGCACTTTGGGAGGCCGAAGTGAGGGAATTGCCTGAGCCCACAGGTTCAAGAACAGCCTGGGCAGCTTGGTGAGACCTCATCTCTACAATAAATCTAAAAATTAGCTGGGTCTGACAGCGTGTGCCTGTATTTCTGGCTACTTGGAAGTCTGAAGCAGAAGGATCATCTGAGCCCAACAGGTCGATGCTGGGGTGGCCTTGAGCATACCACTGCACTCCAACCTGGGCGACAGAGTGAGACTCCAACTCTAAAATCAATCAATCAATCAATAAAATAAGACAAAAGTAACTCTTTGTTTAGTAAAATCACAAATTCAATCATTTTAGGAAATAATACCTGTTTTTTTCATGTGGCAAAAAAAAATTCTTTGAGTTGTGGCCCTCCAAAATAGCGTGAATATTTGACAATTGTAGCTATAGAAAAACATGTTGGCAATTTGACATTCAGTTTGAGGGAATGTGTTGAAGTTTCTGTATTTTTTTCTTCATTTAGTTAAAACTTTAAAGTTTTAGTTATTCTATAAGCCAAAGAACTCAGACCTTTCATTGTAGATATTTTTATCTCATTCGTTTCTTTTTTTCATATCTTTTTCCTGACTTTGATTGTGCCAAACATTGCAGTGGTGACTGAAAATTTTGTTGAGTTATCCAACAGTTTTCAAATATAGCACTACTTTAGTAGGAGTTTGGAAAATATTTATTTATTGGCTTCTAGGTGTTCTCTAAAGTTTTTATTAACAAAAGCAATACTTTGAAGAGAAATCTACTATTGGTATGCATTTTCTTCATTAAATAAACCAGATGCATTATAAACTCTTTCCCACTGTGTGATACATGTGGCAGCAGAAAGGGGCATTCAAACATGCTGATGGTAACAAGTATCAGATCTGTAGTTTAAAATTTCCCACAGGTGATCCACAGAATTCATGAAACTTCATATGCACACTTGAAAGTTTATTGTAGACTTAGCAGAAACAAAGAGATAATCCAAAGCTAAGCACTAAGACCAGAATAACACTTTGTTGGATGAGTCTATTGGTGGTCATCATTGTTATTACAAGTAGCCATAATTAGACAATAAATACCTCATGGAAGACTATAATTGAAGGTTTAATTTTTTCTTAGTACAGTTGTGCTAAAGATACAAAATAGAAAATTCTGTTATAACTCTAAATAAAATTATAAATGCTGAGCAGCATTAAAGCAAAACCTTAAATTGTTTTATATAAACTGCCATAAGAGAATAGTAGAGGCATTAAATATATCCTCAGGAAAGGAAAAGTTAGTTCCCTTGACTATTACAAACATATACAGTTTGTGTCTTCTTCAACTGACCTATACTTTATATATTTACATATATATTTGATATATATGATTTATACAAATATCAGAACTGATTTTTCTCTAATATCTCACTGTTACTGAAAAACTAATTTTTGTGTGTGTGGTTTCTGAGATCTCTCTGGGATACCTTCATGATAATTCTTATGTTTATATGCTGCTTAAGCTGATACTAAACTATGGTTGAAGGGAGGCCACCTGTGCAATTGAGGAAATGTAACACCTGGGGGTATGATTGTGAAGCACAACTATTGAATTTAAGTATTAACTTCAGTATTTAAATTCACTTGTTTAAAAAAAGGTGTATATTTCCTCTCCTCTACTTTAAAAATTATTTAATATGTAATTTTTTTAGCTACTACATTCATTTCAGTCAAGAGCAACAATTTCACAGTTCATGATTAAGAACTTAAAAGCATATTGAGGTTTTAAGCTGAACTATGTGTTTATCCCTATGTTTTGGTATTACAGTACTTTATTACAAGTGAGAAAACATTTCCTAGATATTAGATATTTAGAAAAATTATTTGCTTTGCATGAGTGAGGAACTATTTTCAAAGTTTATATACTATGGATACAAGCTAATTAATAATTCATGTACTTCCTAAATACTGAAATCATTTTGCTGAACTCTAAGAGAAAACAAAACAAAATTCAAAATGTGAAATTGTATCTTTGCAATTCATTGTTTTTTTCCTAATATGTACTAGTTTTCCAGTTTACTATTTTAAATGTATTTTCTGTTTATTTTTTTCTGTATTTATAAAGACATGACAGATATATTTTAAAAGTCACATGTTTTGAAGCCAAGTTTGTCAAACTACTCTGAGTTAAATGAACTGTGTTAAAGACTTATTGTGAAGCTGAGAAATTGTTAGACTTTTTTTTTTCTTTGGAGTGCATTGGCACAATCCTGGCTCACCACAGCTTCAACTTCCTAGGCTCAACGATCCTTCTGCGTCAGCCTTGGCTTTTTTATTCTTTGTTTACTAACTTTTGCTCTTTACTTTATTGTTTATTTACAAACTGTTCAGGGTAAAAAAAAAAATTCTGGTTTTTTTTACTGTTTTCCAATAGAGCTTTCTAGTCAGTTTGCTGAAGCAGGTTGCAGTCATGAAGTTCTGCTACAAATGTCATTTTAAACAATTGTTTCACTAAATAACAGAGCAGTTAGTCGTTCTGGTGACTTTTACTAATTCTGCCTATTAAGTTTGACCTATTAGACCAGGTTAGATTTTAGTCATAATCTCTGTAGTAATACTGTTACTTAGCCGGGTTCGGTGGCTCAGCTTGTAATCCCGTGCCTTTGGGAGGCTGAGGTGAGTGGATTGCCTGAGCCCGTGGGTTCGAGACCCGCCTGGGCAGCGAGACCTCATCTCTACAATAAATCAAAAAATCAGCCGGGCGTGGTAGCGCATGCCTGTAATTCCGGCTACTTGGAAGGCTGAGGCGGAAGGATCGCCGGAGCCCAGCAGGTCAAGGCTGTGGTGGCCAGGAGCGGCCACTGCACTCCAGTCTGGGCGACAGAGTGAGACTCCAACTCAAAAAAAAAAAAAAAAAATACTGTTACTTAATGGACAGTCTGAAAATTGGTTTTTAGTAGAGGTGTATCAAATGCACATTTTGGTCTAATTCCACCTGATCAAGTGTTGGCATTAATATTCAGCTTTGGCCATTATAGAATGAACTTTTGAGTGCAAGAAGCTGAGATTTTATTTCAGAAAAGTGAAATGATTATTACAGTTTTTTGTCAGTGATTTTAGTAACCTAGTACTCTTTTTTTAATTTGCCTTATGTCTGGATTGAAGATGAGTAATTGGATGTTCTTGAATATTAAAGATTTTTCTCATTTTGAAAATTGAGATGACAAAATTGGTTTTCTGATTTTAACTCATCCTCACAAGATGTATATCACCATTAATTGTTGCTGCATTTTAATATTGCCGTAATACGCATTTACGTTTCAACTTAATGAGAATTTCAACATATAAAACACCTAAGGAGATTTTCTCTGTACATGGAATGCTTACTTATATTTGAAAATGAATATACAGATAGTAACAATAAATCTGAAAGACTAGGTGTTATATTTATTACATAAATGAGTGTAAAATGATAGTATCAAGCACATGGTTATTGATTATGGACACATTTTTAGGTTCCAGAAATGGTAGTTGAAGTAAGCATTGTGCTGTTTGGCCTTCTAAGAGCTGAGGATAAAGCCAGAGATAAATAATAAATTTTGGCCAAATGTCTATTTATGTCTTGAATTTAGGCCACTTTAAAAGTCCATTCAGAGAAAAAAAGTATCATGTGTAAATTAACTTTCATAAAATTTAATAATACTGTTTTCTAACTACAATAAAATTCAGTTATCACTGAACTGCCTATATTTTATTAATTGAAAAAAATTAAGTACTGTTTGAAAAATAGGTTTTGACTAGAAGTGGAACATTTTTTTGGATATGCAGGTGTATCTTTTTAAACACTATTTGCATAGCAAATAACTCTGTGTGATTTTATTTATTTTTTCCCCTCTCTCCACTACTCTGTGTAATTTTTTTTCCAGTCCCCTCCCCCATGTAATTTTAAAGTAAAACAACTAAATCATAATAACGTTCCACAGTAACTAGTAAAGTTTGCTTTAAAAAAAAAAAAGCACCAACATACTCTTGAATAAAACAAGGAATTTTTATGTTTTTAAACACGTTTGTAGATATAAATCCTGGGATATTTATTAACCTGGCATTTAGCTTAATTCGCTATGTAATAATTTAGGCTCAAAGTTATACTTATTATAGATTTGGCCTTTATCTCAGCAATGCCATATGAAAGCAGAGACTGGATTGGTTTATCTTAATAATTGCTGCTTAAGCAACAGCTGGCAGGAGTCCTCTTTAAAAAAAAAACCTAAAAAGACCATTTTACCTTAAAAGACTAGTTTTGGCTGGGCGCAGTGGCTCATGCATGTAGTCCCAACATTTTGGGAGGCCACAGGGTGTGGGGGAGGATTGCTTGAGCAGAGGAGTTCAAGTTCAGCCTGGGCAACGTAGCGAGACCTCGTCTCTACAAAAATAATACCACAAAAATTTTAGCCAGATTTGGTAGTGCAAGCCTGTAGTCCCAGCTACTTGGGAGGCTGAGGCAGAAGGATCATCGGAGTCTAAGAAATCGAGGCTGCAGTGAGATGTGATTATGCCATTGCATTCCTGGCTCAAAAAACAAAAACAAAAACAAAACTAGTTTCTTGCTGAAATGAAAGCATAGAGTTTTCTTTAATCAGGGTGGACATATTTAGAGAAATTATGTTTTAACAGTAATCATTATTACAACAGTTGTTCTGCAGCAAATAAGTTAACCTGGATCAAGTATAGGGAATAAAATGTTTATTAGATTAAGGCATAATCACTCTAGATGTCACTGATTTAAGAATAATACGTGAGAACGGGTGCGGTGGCTCAGCCTGTAATCCAGCACTTTGGGAGGCTGTGGTGAGGGAATTGACTGAACCCATGGATTCGAGAACAGCCTGGGCAACATGGCAAGACCTCATCTCTACAATGAATAAAAAAATTAGCACGTGCCTGTAGTTCTGGCTACTTGGAAGGCTGAGGCGGAAGGATCGCCTCAACCTAGCAGGTAGACTCAGGTGGCCGTGAGCGTGCCACTGTACTCCAGCCTAGGTGATGGAGTGAATCTCCAACTAAAAAAAAAAATGAAAAGGAATAGTACGTGAGTAGGCCTCTTAAGAATAATAAAATATTTTTCCTATCGTGATTTTTACTTGAGGTCTTTCGTTGCTGCTGATATTTTACCTTTCTCTCATTCATGTGATTTTGTCATTTATCTGTAAAACTTTTGCAAAAGGGAAATTTTACTGTGTAGAGACAATTTTATTTTCAGAACTCAGAACTTTTGAATTCTTTTTTGTTTTTATTGTTAACTTCTAGAAAACAAGAAATGTATAAATATAGTTTTAAACCTCCAATATTCCCAATATTAATGAATCTTGATTTGCTCTTTTTTCTTTTTGAAATTTCTGTGTATCTTTGAAACTAAAGCAAAACACATCGCATGTTTTGTGTAAAGGAGACTTTTACAATAATTGCAATGAATTTTAAACATAGATATAATCTAGTTTAAAATCTTCAACTCTAGATTTAAATTAAAAGTTCTCCGCTTTCTTGATCAATTAACAAAAGATACTAAGTAATAAGGAACTGAAAAGGAAGTCTGTCTTTACACCTGCACTTTTAAATATATCAAGTTTTTAACTACTAATCATCATCTTGGTAGCTACTTTTAAGTCAAATTCCTTTACAGAGCTAAAAAGTTGCTTAAATTCGAAGCTCTACTTCACTGTTCAATCATTTCTGGTTTTTAGTTCTCATAGTCTTTTTTGGAAGTACAGATACATTAGTAAGTCAAAGACAGTTTTTGTCTGTCTTGATATACCCAAGTGGTTTTTAGCCAATTTGTATTAGAATTTTTCATCAAAACTTTTATTTGCTTGTTTTTATCATTTTAGCTATGTGCAACTAATTTGACTGTAGATGGAATTTTTAATGCAAGCATATAAATAGCTATATTGTATCATTGTAGTATGAATAATACACTTAGCGTATATACATTCTAATGTAGAGACTATTTTGAATTGTGTGGGTCTTGTTTTGACAGTTTCATCCTTAAGTTCTGTTTACCAAACAGCTTAATAATCTGATAACATTGTCTGTAAGGACCTTAGGAATAAGATAAGCCTGTTATAATCTTCTTTAGTAATTGATCAACATAACTTCAATTGAATTACTGGAATTCTCAGCATACATTTCTGGACCTATAATCTAGTCTATACCAGTGTTTTAAACATTAAACTTAAAACTCAGGGGAAAAAGTTTCCTCAACTTGAGATCTTCTCTCCAGATCTCCATTCTTTGGAGTTTCCATGAGTGTGACCTGAAGAACATGGAACCATTGAAATTCAAATGTAGGTAGGTAAGTGTTCACACCAGCGCATGCGTTGATTGCCTTATATCTTTGTATATGCATCTGTATTGCACCCCCTCAGTGCCTTTCTTCTTCTTCCTCCCCATAGATCATGTAGGGCCTGTATCATCTTGATATTATGTAATTTTGTAAATCTGTATCTTGGTCAGTATTTGTTTGTGATGTGTGTCAGGAACAGTTGAACTAAGTCTTAAGACGTTTATGACATTGTTCTGTCTAAAGACTGTCCTTCACATCTAAGTGTTTGTTATGTTTGGGCCTGGGTTGCATTTTCTTGAATTGCTGTGTTTCTTGAGCTCTGATAACATTCCCTTGGAGTTGCTGGTATTCACTGAGGGATGCAAAAGTCTTAGTCTTGCAGTTGTTTCACTTACTCTCAAATGAGTCTAGAGAACAAGAACTAGTTATGGTTCTAAGAATTTCTTCCTGTTAGTCTTTCATATAAAAGTCATACTGCTGATAACATTCAAGATAGCATGAGTGTCAGCTATTAACCTTTAAAGAACATTCATAAGCTTGCTTTTGGCAATAAAAAAAAATAGACAATCAAGCGAATTATGTGTTTTTATTAAGAATTAGTACCAATTTATCCCACACAAATAAGACCCCTACTTAGTCCAAAAAAAAAACCTCACCACCTACTGAATAGTGATATAATACATTGTAACTGAAGTAAGTAAACAAACTAAATCTGGAATATTCTTTTAGGCTGAAGTAGTCTTTCCTACTCAGATAAGCAAGATGAGATGTTCAGGCGTTATTAGTGTAATTTCTCTCAAAATATCTGAGCACCAAAGCTTAGGATTACTACTATGCATTTAATTTTAATTTTAATTTTTTTTTCTGATCACTTCTGCTAAAGCACATCATTAAACTTCAGAATGTTGTACATACTCCCACCTCCAAACTGGTCTTTTCTAAACAATAGGTAATCCTTTGACAGTAGTTCTTAAACTTTTGGTCCCAGGATCCTTTTAGATGCCTATAAATTATTGAAGGCCTCAAATGACTTTTGTTTATGTATATGGGTTATATCTTTCAATATTTTCTGAATTAGAAATCAAAATGAAGAAAGTTTAAAAAATGATTTAGCGGTATGTTTTAAAACAATCCCATTGTATGTTAACATAAAACATTTTTATGAAAAATATTTTCAAAAACAGTTGCTGCAGAGATTAGCCTTTTATTTACTGTATGTGATAGTGAAAGAGTATGGTGGCTACTAGTACAATTTGGTGCCGTTGCCTGGGTTCAAGCTCAAGTGACAACAGTTTGACTCATGACTGTTTTTACACCATCAGTGCAAATGTGAAATCTTGGCATGTTTATGAAAATAGTTTTGATTTTGTGATGCTCTGAAAGGGTTTCAGGGACACTTTGAGAACCATATTCTAGGATGCCTCTGTCCATAACATGAAAATTTGTATCAACTTTGAGTAAAGTTTTTTTGTTTTGTTTTTTTCCCTCCTCTGTTCCTTCATTATAAAAGAATGACTTACCTGCGGTCAGTATGAACAAATTTTAGAATTATTTGAGTTTGATTACTGTTTTAGTTAGCATTATAGAAGTGGATGTAAAAGAAAGCATCCAATTGGTCCAAAATGAAACATCCAATTGGATAACAATGTATTTTTCTCTTGTGTCTGGTATGTGTATTGTATGTGAGCATATAATGACTTCAGCTCCTTGGTAGTTATAAAGCACATTTTCATGAAGCAACATGATTTTCAGAAATTATGGTGATACACACCGTATGCCATTTGGCTGTGCTACTTTTTCTCTTGCCACAATTTCAAATATTACTACTTCAGTTTGTATGTGAAAGACTGTATTAAGGTTTGCATTTGTCTTTTTGCCCTTCTTTCCCCTGGAACCAAAATATATGTAAAAGCAGTCCAAAAAAGTAGAGATGCCAGGTTAGTAGAACATGAAGAGCATTGTCTTCTAAGTGTATTCTGTTACCTCCTTCACAAAATGTGTTATCCTCTGAGGTCCCTGGACTGATGGACTTTTATAGTTTGTACCAACAGAACTGAGGGGGTGTGTGATGCTTACATATAGGCAGGCATATAGTGGAGTTTGATTCACATTCAATGCATGCGCTAGTGCTCACGCTTACGTACCTGAAATTTAATGATTCAACAACTCTGCAATATTTGACAAGGTAGTCAAAATAAATAAATAAATGAAATGCTTCTAAAGAACAAGGATCTGCAGAGGTGATCCACTAATAAAGAACTCTAATGGTAAGTAATCAAAATAATTTCTAACTTGAAAAGTCCCTTGGTGCGTGGTCATTATAAGTGCCATAACCATAATGCAAGTATTCTGCCAATATATTATACAGATAAAAGACTCTGCCCTATAAGTATTTTGTCTGTAAGTGTTGTGAATCACTAATTAATTGCTGAATTGTATATTCAGAAAAAGTATTGAATATCAAAAGTATAAATACAAATCATTTAATCGAATGCATTGTGTTCTTTAATTTTTATCTACTTTTAGAATAGACTTCATAATTCCAATGCAAAATTTGCAATTGTTTAAACAATTTGAAGTCTAGATGTAGCCTTCCCTTTTTTTATGTTTATTTTCTATTCTTGTTTTGGTAATAGGCCCCTTTATAGTATAGATGGAGCTCCATAACCAAACCAGGTAATTATCTGTAATTACCCAGTCATCAGTTCCCAGGGACAATAAGCCACTATTGGCTGTCTCACTCTAAAAGCAGGAAGAATTAACAACAAAGACCATCAGGCAGATAATCAACTGGCATGTAAGATAACTCAACCCTGCCTTTTCCTTCTTTACTGGTAATCACCCACCCACCTCCTTATCTACATGTTAAGAACTATAAAGAGTAATAAGGAGATTAGCCAACCAACCCCAAGGTGGAATTGGAGCTATGAGGACGTGTGTTTTATAAGGAACTGAGTTTTATCTTTAGATCACAAATAGGTAACTGAAAAGAATATGGGGAAAATTATTAACTTGAAAATGGCATACAATCTTAAAGAGAAGAAAAATTTTTGAACAAGCGTTCCTATATATTTAGATAACTAGTTATTTACAGGTCATAGTGTTTTATATAAACATGAATATGTGTGTGTGTTAGTTTATTCTGAAAGGCAGTACTTTAGGTTTTCATTTTGATTCATTTACCTTCAACTCTCCTACAGGTATTATATTATCATTGTCCATGAAGGACCCTTGTGGAAATCCAAGACATGTTTAATACTTAAAATCAATTAGCTGCTTAGAAAAAGAAAGCAAACAATGATGACAAAGCCACGTTACCCTCATTCTCTTCACCTCTCAAGCCAAATTTTCCTCTCTTTTACTGAGATGATCTGTCACCATAATTAAATAATACTTTAAAAATAAAATTAATTTTTCCTTGTTAAACTGCATTCCTTCCTAGCAGTCATCAAAGAACACTCTGCTTGCAAATACTTATAACCAGTAATTTTTGTGTATTTATGATATACTCTTAATTTTTTTTATCAAAATTGCTTCTAAAGGATTCTAAGATTTTTGTCTTTCTTGGTCTTTATTAAATTTGGCATTCTTCCTATTCTTTGATTTCCTGTAATGCAAATGTTACCGTCTAACTTTCTCACTCAAAAACCAATGGTAACCTTTAATTATTTATATTTCTTAAGAGCCCATTTTTAAAAACTAATGATGTGATATACTCTTCAAATTATTTCATTTCTAAATTTCTTTTGGTCATTGGAAAGATTCAAAACTCAACTCTTCTGAACTAATGTGTTTTAAATGTTTAAGATATGAATATACTTCATTTTCTTCTACCATAAGTCACATAGCATTGCGTTTACAGCAGAGATAATAAGAGGTGTTTTCTTACCAATGTTCATTTGACATATGAATACTTCCCTTTTTTTTGTTGTTGTTGTTTTTTTACAGATTCTCTTCAAGCTCAGCTTATCAATATGGGTGTTATTCCTACCTTAGTGAAATTATTGGGCATCCACTGCCAAAATGGAGCTCTTACAGAAATGTGTCTTGTTGCATTTGGAAATTTAGCAGAACTTGGTAAGTCTTAGTCATGAACCACAAGCATAATTAACTTATTCACGCTCTTGTAGTAACTCTTCCTTTAGATGTGAAGAACCTGGACATTCATTTAAATTGAGGGTTTTTTTTTAAAGCGTTTGAGATATTTGCTTCAATATTTAAAAAAGAAAATTCAATTAGATCTTAGGATTGTATTGTTCATAATTGGAGCTACTTTGCTTCCCTGATTATTTTATGTATTAAGGTTTAAAGTTGACTGAGCTCGGTGACTCAGCCCGTAATCCCAGCAATTTGGGAGGCTGAGGCAAGTGGATTGCCTGAGCCCGCGGGTTCAAGACCCACCCTGGCAACTTGGTGAGACCTCTTCTCTACAATAAATTTTTAAAAATTAGCCAGGCATGGTAGTACGCACCTGTAGTTCCGGCTACTTGGAAGACTGATGTGGAAGGATTGCCTGAGCCCAGCGGGTCGAGGCAGTGGTGGCCATGAGCATGCCATTGCCCTCCAGCCTGGGCGACAGAGTGAGACTCCAACTCAAAAAAAAAAAAAAAAAGGTTTAAAGTTTACATTGTACATCATTTAATAGAGTTGAATATTTAAATGTATTTCCACTTAGGTATTTTTATATGAGGGATGGTCTTAAATCAACAATTGTATGTCCAGAGCAAAAAGAAGACACTGTAATTTACTACATACTATATAAATTGTTTACTTATCAAGTAAAGAAAAATCTAGCAAACGAAAGTTCTTCACCTTCTTCACAAAATCTAGAAAAATGACAAGGGACACTTTTAAAAAAAATTTATATATAGATATGAATGTATTTGTAACAGCATTAGAAAACAATGTGTGACATCTGTGAAAATCAGAAGGCAGGCAGAACCAGACCAAGGTTGGAAACATCCTAGTCATGATGAAAAAGAGGACTGAGGACCTATGTTATGTATTACCCTTTTTTTGAGTTGGTGCCCTTTTTTTGAGTTGGTGTCTCACTGTCACTAAGACTGGAGTGCAGTGGCACAATCATGGCTTACCGCAGCTTCAACATCCTGGGCCAAAGTGATCCTTCCACCTCAGCCTCCCAAGTAGTTGGGACTCCAGGCATGTGCCACTGTGCCTTGCTAATTTTTTAATTTTGTGTAGCGATGAGTTCCTCACTATGTTGCTTAGGCTGGTCTCAAACTCCTGTGCTCAAGCAGTCTTCTCACCTCAGGCTCTCAAAATGCTGGGATTATAGGTGTAAACCTCCATACTCAGCCTATTATCCCCATTTTATAAATAAACAAAACACCAAGACTCTAATCTTCGTTCTTCTAACTTAAAGCTCATGTTTCTACCCACTGCACTGCACATTAAAGCCTTGGTTTTAATATTTTTGTTTTATCTTTTTTGAGCTAAGGGAATAGGAACTGTTTTATCAAAGATATTTACTAAAAGACATTCAGTGGGTTGTATTCTCATGAATGTTTCTCATCTTCTGCTTTTCTTCTTTTTCTTTCTAGTCTGATTAACATTTTTTTCTGTCATTCAAGTGAGACCAAGAATGAAAAACATTAATTTGGTATCTCATAAAAGTATTCTTTTCCTTTATTAAAATGGAATGTAGGAGTTTCTATTAAGTACAGTTGGTAGAAATAAATCATGTTATAATCCCATACTGATAGTGTCATCTATATAACAGAAACATGATTGGTTCATATCTCTCCTGACTCTAGTTTTGTCAAACTTAAAAAGTACATTTTCTTTACTTTTACATTTTAATACAGTTCTATAACGTAATGTAGTTTCTAGAACAGCACTGTTCAGTGCAATAGTTATCAGCCTTGTGGCTAATGAGCATTGAAACGTAAGTAGTCTGAATTGAGATATGTTCAATATAAAATACACAATGGATTTCGAAGACTTAGTATGAAAAATATTTAAAATATCTCACCAGTATTTTTATATTGATTATATGTTGAAATAATTTAAATATATTGGGTGGCATAAAATATTAATTTAATTTCACTTGTTTCTGCTGTATCTGCTAGAAAATTTTTAAGTTATATATATGGTTTCATTTTTGACTTTCATTACATTTCTGTTGGACAGTGGTGCTGTAGGAAATACACTGTACAACAAAGTCATCCTTCACTTCATGAAGGCTTCTCCCCTCTTGAAGTTTTCGGAGAGGGCACAGAAGAAAGCAAAAGCTAACGAAGTTTATCTCACCTAACCTTAAGAAAAATCCTGTACCAAGCAAAGAAATTTTAGTCATCCTTGGATAGGCTGTGCTGTAGAAGAGTTTATATAACTGCAGTTACTTGCCAAGGACCATTTCATTCCTTTTATGGTTGTGTGTCTAAATCTTGTAAATACTCCAGCTTCAAGAGCTGTGCAGAACTCCTGCTTAACCTCATAGAAAAGGAGTTAAGGTTTTCGTTTGGAATACTTCAATAAACTATCATCATCCATTTCTTAAAATGAGAGTCAAGGATAAAGTATTGGTCGTTATTACCGCTTCTGGTGAATGAGTATAACAAGAACTCTGGTAATAGAAGAGGGTGGGCCTTGAGAAAGGTCAATCACGGGAGTCATATTTTACAATAAAAGAAGATCCTGGGTCTGTAATAAACTTTACTCACCTTTACAGCAGCCCTAAGAAGTAAATTGGGCCTAATCCTTACAGTTAATCCAACCCTGTGATTTATTTAGTAGTAAATAAATTTAGGATCATGCTTATATACTAATATTCTGAGAGGGAAATTGGTGAAAGGCAATTCATGTATTTATCTAAATTACATAGGCAAATAACTTATATATTTGGACCCTTAAGTTATTCAGTATGTGAATAGTGGCATATATCTTGCTGTGCTTAAGACATTGTAATATAAAAATAAGATATTAACATTTCTCCAAAAGTAGCTCACAGAAATGCAGATTGTAAATTGCTTATTTTAAGGCTATAGTTTTCAAACTGTTTGGACTGTGGCCCATCCTAAGCAATGTATCTTATATTACCACTTATTATATAACATACCTGACACTAAACAATACTTATTATCCTTACATATTCAGTGCACTCTGAGATAGTTTGTATTCTTTTTTTTTAATCTGGTCATAATCCTAAATTGATTACATGACTTATTAGTGTATCTCTTGGCATTTGAAAAATATAGCCTTGTAGGATTTCTATTATTTGTGAATCACTTGAAAAACAGTTTTTTGTACTAGAGAAAAAAATTTTTTTGATGTGTGGTCTGTTTAAAAGAGAACTTGAATTCTCACACAGCATCTTTAAGTGATAATTCAAATACTATTATTTCTGATTTTATTATCTATAGTTAGTCTTATAGTGTATATAATATGTATAGCTTGTTATGAGTTTTATTAAAACATTTGGTTTATTCAGATTTTAATTAGGCTCTTAAAATTTTAATGGCTGTGACAAAAATTCTTAATGATTATGTTTGCCTTGCTGAGTTTTCATAAGATTTTTTCCTAGAGAATAAATATATACTTACAAGCTGAGGTTTTAAAGTTCCCATAATGTGCACCATGGCAGCCTGTATTTTCTTACTAGTAGTGAGATTTACAGAACCCTGTGGATTCCAAAGATGCCTGCAAAAGTGGTACTGGCAGAGTCAAAAAAAAAAAAAGAATCCTCTAATATTTAATTCAATCATTTTATTCTTTGGGAGAAAAAGTTAAAAGTTGCCAACAGCTAAAAACCCAGAAACATTTGCCCTACAGCTCTCTCCGTCAAATGTTCATCTCTGTTAACCACCCCTTTTTAAACATAACCTTTTAGATAGCCAAAGTTATCAACCATCTCCCTCTTATAAATTACTTTCTAGTCTTATACATCTTTTGGCGATGTCAGTGGATAGTGCTTGGCACATTTATTAAGTGAGTGACCAGATCAGTACAATACAATAATATCAGTAGCACTTGGGAAATGGAACTTTTGATTAGACAAATGAAAAAGCAAGAATAATATGGGGACAAAAACAGAGTATAGTGTATTGAAGGGAATCCTGGCCTGCCAGGAGAGATATAAGGTGAGTAGAGAGTTGCAAAGGCAACTTTGCCCACCTTGCTGTTTTTCGTGGCATGCGGGGAAAATATGCCACTGAAAAACTGCTTCCAAACACTTTGATATGAGTTGCCTGTGTTAAGATATCAGCTTTATCTGGGAGATTGCATAGACCTCTGGTCAGCCTAGTCTCCATCAACCAATAATTAAAAGATGGATGTGCATCCAGTTTTTTTCAGTACAGGGTTCATACTCTAATTTCAGCTATTAACTGCCCTACCCCATTTTGAGAAAGAAAGGATAAGGCAGACATATTTCTTTATTTACTAAGACTTCTAGAGTTAATATTCACGAGTCAGTTATACCCATGTAATAGGTTATACATCAACAGAAATTGGAACATGTACACCCCAGAATAATTTTTCTCCTTTCTCTGTGAGCTTTCTTGGCCAGGAGTTAACAAGTATTTTTATTGACTCAGTAACTATCAAGTGTTTGAAATTCATGTCGTGCATTTCTAAATATGACATTACTAAATACTAGAGTTACTTTTTGTCAAAAATGTTTTTAATAAAAATGTTAAATAGCTGGGCTCGGTGGCTCAGCCTGTAATACCACACCTTGGGAGGTGGAGGTGAGTGGATTGCCTGAGCCCGCGGGTTCAAGACCCGCCTGGGCAACTTGGTGAGACGTCATCTCTACAATAAATTAAAAATCAGCCGGATATGGTAGCGCGCGCCTGTAGTTCCAGCTACTCCAAGGCTGAGGCAGAAGGATGGCCAGAGCCCAGCGGGTCGAGGCTGTGGTGGCCGGGAGCGGTCACTACACTCCAGTCTGGGTGACAGAGTGAGACTCCAACTCAAAAAAAAAAAAAGTTTTTTTTAATAATATAAATTTGTGTGATTTTAATGACTAGTGATGAAATATTATAGTTTAAAGATGAAATAGATAATTTATAAAAACAAGAAAAAAAATTTAATGAATTAGCTAAAAAAGCTTTATGTACTTGCTTCTGAGGAAGAAGAAATATAGGAGAGGGAACTGTAGTGTGCTGGTAATACTATCTTTAGGCAAACTCTTTAAACCCATGTATGATTTTGATAAAAATAAAACCTTAGAAAGTGAGGCTTCTTGCTAAAGGTCTGTTGAGGATTCATGCCATTTAATTTAGAATAATGTCCAAATCATACTTCATGCTGTCTTCTCACTCTATTCACCTGCAGGATTAAGTATAGATTTTGTTTTTAAATTCCTGTGTTAATAATGGTGCTTTGTTTCCTTGTATTGGCAAATAGGATCTGAATTATATAGTGGCAATGATTTTATTTCAGCTTAATAAATGTTTAGAGGAATAGAATATGGATTGGAAGGAAAAGAATGCTAACACTATTATTTTTAAAAAGAGAAGAGTAAGAACATATAACTAAATGAGTGATGATGTCTTTATACTTCATCTGTGATTTTATGTTTCTGAAATTCATTTCATTTGAAAAATTCTCTGAAGCTGAGGAACAACAACCAGACATGTTCAGGAGATAAGTCATCTCTATTTCAATCAAACTAACCCCCTTCTAGGGTGAGGTGTGCTGACAGTTGCCCAATATAATCTCTGAGGGCTTAGATAGCTTGCTGGAAAAGATACCCTACTTTTACTTTTTTCCCTTCTTGACATATGAAGTAAGAGCTAAACCTCTACTTTTTAATGACACTGAAGAATTATACTTAAAGTCTTGGAGTAGATTTTCATCATTTTGGTATACATCTATTGGTGTATGCAGCAACACAGTGTAATAGAAAGCAAATCAAAATTTTATTAAACTATATCAACTTGTGTGTTTCTCCTTTTTTAAAATTGAATTTGCTATATATCTTATATTAACACAAGATATTTACCAGAGACTAGAGAGCAGAATCTAATTCTCATATTCAGTTACTTATGCATTTATTTACTCATTCAGTTATAAATTTATTTCAAATACTTGTTTTGGATGAAGAACTATCCTGTGCATAGTGTTTGTGGTGACTGTAACAGTATACATTGTCTCTGCCCTCAAAGAGCTTATAGTTTCGTGAGTAAGGTGAACATTTATTTTAAAAATAATTTACAAATAAATTAGTATATAATTACAAGTTATTATAATTGCTAGCATGAGAAAATAATGGAGTAAGGCAAAGGACTAATTTAAATTAGAGGTTTGACTCTAGGTAAGAGCATTTTCAGTCATTATTTCAAAATATCTACCTTATATACGCAGTATACAAGTTGCTTTCTCAGGTAGCTGCTGGACGATGCCTCCAACAAAACAAAACAAGTGAAGGAGAAAGGACATAGATAGAGTCATCCAGTACAGGAAGCAGGAAGGAGGAGAAATGATCCATCAAGATAATGATACAGAGAGAGTCCAGGGTGCCAGCTGTGCCTCTAAACATAGACCAGAATAGATTGGATTTGGTTAGCATTCTCTGAGAGAAACTTCACTTAGAAAAATTAATATCTAATGCAACCAAAGAAATTAAGAGGAGAGAAATAGAATGGGTTTTGGTTGTATTTTGGAGAAAAATTGTTGGACCCTGGTGACTCACTGGATATGGAAGTTGAGTGAAAACAAGTGAACAGTGACTCCTAGATTTCTTACTGTGTGGATAGATAGAGTAAGTGTTTATTTACAGAACTGAGGAAGAACAGATTTCAGGGTATATCAAAAAAGTTCTATTTAAGCATTGAGTTTAGGATGCTAGAGAAATATTCAAATAGAGATGTCAAATGGGCAGTTAAATAAATAGCCCGGGGTGCAGATGTAATTGTGTAAATATCAACACAGAAATGCTGTTTGATGGCAGGAAAGAGAATCAGATTGCCTAGGATGAGAATAAGGACCGAGAAGATAAGAAAGCAAAGGGCAAGTCTCAAGGAACTGGAATTTATAAAGGTCTGGCAGAAAAGGAAGAATAATCACAGGAGATTGCAGAGTGTAGAGATGGACCAAAACTAGTTTGAAGTGGGCTTAGAAGTGCATGTGAGTTGAGATAATGGAGGTAGTGTATATAAACAATGTTACCAAGAAATGTGTTTGTAAAAGTGAGTGAGATTGAATGGTAGTTGAAGAAAGCAATACAGTAGAGGGAAGGTGTTGGTTTTTAATAATTTTTATGTGGGAAACACTAAAGTATATATGAAGGCTGTGATTGATGGTGAGGCTCTAGAATAATGAGAAGCTGGAGATGCTGAAGAGGGAAGAGGAAATGAGATTCCAATTACTCAAGAAGAATTGACCTTCAGTACTAGGCATGTCAGGACTACTTTAGTTATACTAAAGATAAGATGATAAGTCACATTTAATTCAGCCATGTAAAATACGTTATGTTATGAATATGTTTTTTCTTTGACTAAATGCCTGGAAACTATGAATTTATGACTTAGTAATCTTAGTGTTGCTATGGTTACCTATATGTTATGCTTGTAAAATTTTTTAATAGCCTCAAATACAATTGACTGAGAACATTTTCTCTTAAGGCTTAGACATTTTTTTCTTTTCAGGATCATTAAAAATAGATTTGATTGTTTCTGTGTTTTAGGAGTGGTTGTATTTGTCGTAATGATATAAAGTGAACAAGTATTGAAAGTAACAGAAAAATAATTTCTGGGTTTAATTTTGTTTGCTTACTGTTACTTTTTTTTTCCTTTTCTTTTTAAAAGAGTCAAGCAAAGAACAGTTTGCCAGTACTAGCATTGCTGAAGAACTGGTAAAACTCTTCAAGAAACAAATAGAACATGATAAGAGAGAAATGATTTTTGAAGTTCTTGCTCCATTGGCAGAAAATGGTGAGAAAATTAATGCACTTTTTGATTTTCAGTCATGTATACTTTAAATTTTTTTCTAATATTATTTAATTGCCAGCTATTTAACTCCAAACCATTCTTTGTTTTATTAGGGATATGATCATTTTTATCTTGGGTATCTTTAACTTCAGCTACATTATCTTTTCTACAACTAATATATTCATTGGCCCAATCAACTTTCCAAGATTTTATTAAGATTTTCCAAGATTTTATTTTAAAATCTTAACAAAGGTACTTCTGTAGCTTTCTTGTGCCATTCTGGAAAAAACAGCTGAAAGGCTGGATTCTTCTTTTGTACTCTTGTGAGGAAAAGGAGATGGAAGTTGGAAGCCCGAGACCTGCCAACAGTGAGGTAAACCACCGTCTTCTTTGAGCAAAAACACCTTAAGGGATGCACCCTAGTAGTAACAGTGAATCAGAGTAAATAAACTGTCCCATATAAATAATTTTCAAATACAATGTCTAGTACTTAATCAAAGAGGACTGAAACATGAGGAGACAAACCACACTGCAAGAAAGAACAGGCAACAATAGCAAATCTCCAGATACTGGAATTATTAGACATGGACTCAAAACAAGTATGCTTATTGTGCAGAGAGTTAAAGGAAAGCTTAAAAATTTTGGAAGGAATCTAGCAACAGTGAATTTGAGAAACAAATGGGAATTTGACACAACAGATTTAATAAACAAATGGAAATTTCTGAATTGAAAAATACAATCAAATTTAAGAATCCAGTGGGTAGGTTTAACAGCAAATTTGATAGACATAGTTGAATTACAGAATCAGTGAACTGGAAATAGATTGGGAAGAAATCCAGAATGAAGTATTAAGAAAAAAAGAGCCAATTTACATAAAAGAGAATAAGAGATACAGAGGACAAAGAAGCTCTTGTATACATTTTTTGTAGTCTCAGAAGGAGAGGAGAGATGGGGGGTGGCATGCAGAGGCAATATTTGAAGAAATTTTGGCAGATAATTTATCAGGAATTAAGAAAGATGTTAAAGTTTCAAGAAGTCTAATGAACCCAAAACATGAGAAACAAAAGAAATCTACATTTCTTACTGAAATGTAGAAAACCAATGACAAAATCTTAAAAGTAGCCAGAAAAAAATATATTACTTTCAAAGGAGCAACAGTTCCTTTGTTAGGTGACAGCTAACTTTCAACAGCAACAATGAAAGCCAGATGTTATAAACTGTCAGATAGATATAAGGAAAGTCATATAAATGCAGGGGAAGATAAAGACCAAAAACACTATTAATACTCTAGTAATATATCTTAATATTAATCATACAAAATTTCAGTTATTCTGAAAACATTAAGCAGTTTAATATTTGAAACACTATCAATATAATTTATCGCCTTAAAACATTCAAGGGGAGGATGTTTTTATGATCTTCCCAGATTCATAAAAAGCATTTGATAATATTAACTGCTTTATGATTTTCAAAAACTTTTAGGAAAACAGTATTAGTAGAGCAGCTCTTTAGTCTGAAAAAGGATATCTACCAGTTTATAGAAAACTTCACACCAAGAGGTGAAATAAAAAGCATTCACTTTGAGATTTGGAACAAGAAAGAAAGGAAAAGACAGAAAAGAAAGCAATAAAACATTTTATTCACAAATAATATGATTATGCTCAATTCACAGTACTCATAGATCAATTTTATAAATCAGAATTTAGTTAAGTCCCTGGCTAAAAAAAACAACAAAATAAAATATTAAAAATAAACTTTTTAGTCCTTTTGGCCAGTACTGCCATCTTCTAGTAGTTCGCCAAAATGACAAACACAAAGAAAAAGAGGAAAGACAGCTGATATATGCTCTCTAGGCCTTTTAGGGGACATGGAGTTGTTCCTTTGGCGGCATAATGGGCAAATATACAGGAAGGGTGATGTAAACATTAGGGAATGTGCACTGTTCAAAAAAGAATCCCCACAAATGTTATCGTAGGAAAGAAAACCAGAAGGCCAGCATGCTGTTGGCCTTGTTAAGGGCAGGATTCTTGCCAAGAGAATTAATGTTTGTATTGAGCATATTAGGCCCTTTGAGATCTGAGATAACTCCCTGTATAGTGTGAAGGAAAATGATCAGGAAAACAAGGAAGCCAAGAAGAAAGGTACCCGAGTTCAGCCTGCTCCACCCAGAGAAGCACACCTTGTGAGAAATAATGGAAAGGAGCCATTTGCTGGAATGATGGAGCCATTTGCTGGAATGCTGGAAACTGTTCCCTATGAATTTATGAAATAATAGGTATTTCAAAACAAAACAATCTCCAGACTGTAAACACACACAGACACACACACACACACACACACACAGAGTTTACCATAGTATTAAAATAAATGCACACACAGTTTACCATAGTATTAAAATAAATGCAGTACCTAAGAATGAATTAATAAAAGATGTGTAAGACCTCTGGAAGGAAACTACAGGAAATCATTGTGAGAAATTAAACCAAAATTTCTTTTTGAACAGTAAATGTCTTGATATCTAAGATAGAAGAGTATCATCATGGCCTTGGAGTACAGAAAGTTTTCTTAAGTTTCAAAAATCTCTATTCATAAGTAAAAAGATGGATATGTTTGGTTACTTTAAAAGTAAAAACTTCCATTTTCAAAAGGTACCATGAAGAGTAAAAAGTTAGACATGAGTGAAAGAATATATTTATAATGCATATAACTGACAGAGGGCTCATGTATACAATATATAGAAACTACTATAAATCTAGAAAACCAAATAAAAAGCACAATCCCATTTACAGTAGACACACACACACACGCACACACACACACGCACACGCGTGAAATACCTTAGCATCCCCCTAACCAGAGAGGTGAAAGACCTTTACAATGAGAACTACAAAACAGTGCTTAAAGAAATCAATGATGACACAAGTGGAAAAACATTCCTGCCGGGCTCAGTGGCTCAGCCTGTAATCCCGTGCCTTTGGGAGGCTGAGGTGAGTGGATTGCCTGAGCCCGCGGGTTCGAGACCCATCTGGGCAGCGAGACCTCATCTCTACAATAAATCAAAATGAGCCGGGCGTGGTAGCACACACCTGTAGTTCCAGCTACTTGGAAGGCTGAGGCGGGAGGATCTCCGGAGCCCAGCAGGTCGAGGCTGCGGTGGTCGGGAGCAGCCACTGCACTTCAGTCTGGGCGACAGAGTGAGACTCCAACT